>NC_058414.1:50904046-50913667 GCF_002201575.2 Neomonachus schauinslandi | reverse complement strand
ATTCTATTCTATTCTATTCTATTCTATTCTATTCTATTCTATTCTATTCTATTCTATTCTCCAATAATATGATCCTCTGCCATACCTATTAACTCAGGGAAATGACAAAAGCTAAAGCACCTTGTGATTGCAGCTTCTATTACTGACATATTCACAAATAAAATCCAATAGTCATTCTGTTTTACCAAAGCTGGCCATGAAATTCTCTCTCTCCCACTTACAATGTGTATTAAACAAAGTACTGTAAAATGTTTTAATGAATCTTTATAAAATATCTGGGTGCCAAATTTTTCATGTAAGAATCAATATAATGAATGTATTAGTGAATAAATGTTTCATGAACCTAGAAATGGAGTTGATTTTTCTTAATAATTCTATCAGGCTACAGACTATTTTGGAGAATGGCCCTGTTAAAAAATAAATTAAATATAACTCATTTGTAGTGTCTGTTCTTCAGATATTCTGAGCCTGCCAATATGCTTCAAATTTAACATCTTTGTCTTTCTCTTTAGATTATTTTTAACAATTATTTATCCCCAGCCCAAAAACTTGGCTGTGAAATTAAAATTGCCATTAAAGTTGCTCATGACTACCAGTGGCTATTTTTGTTTTTCTCAGTCATTATATATATTTCATATTTCCTGGAAATAGTTCTACTCTTGAACAGAACTCCATCTAAATAGGTCCATTATAATTAAAGAGATTAACATTTGCTCTTCACAGACAGCTGATAGTGAAATAGAAGAGTATGCCTCATTTGATAAACACTTTTCAAGGTTCTAAGACCTTGGCAGACACCAAGATGATGAGACAAGACCAGTGTGTTCTTGTTTCCCCACTATCTCACTGTGCTCTATCTAGAACTGAATCCAAAAGAGAGAACTGGACACCATCAGCCACACTGAAGAGCAGGAATGGAAGGCTTGGACAGGCCTTGGAAAAACTGCAAAGGCCTTAGTACCACAATCGTTCCTTTCTTCACAACTTTCCTTGACTTTCAATCCTGGCCTCCAATTTGTCCCAGTGTCCTTCGGGGACCCTGGGCCCCTCCTTTCCTGCGAAGAATGTCAGACAATCGAATTCACTCAAAGGTGTTAGTGAGCTAAGTGTTACCTCACAATAGGGCTTCTGCCTTCCAAAAGACAAGCCTGGAGAGGACAATGCCAGGCCATGATTTAATGAGTTACCAGTGACAGGTTTAAAGCATGACTATGGAAAGGATCGAGTGGTTTTGGAGGAAGCCTCTCTTGCTCCCCTTCAAACCACTTTACTGCCTATTTTACTCATTTTTGGCACAAAAGTTTAGGCCCACAGTTGGCGACAAGCAGTTTCCAGAAGGAAACTCATTCTCATCACTTAGGAAAATGCTTTCAGGTTCCAGATAGTGCCAAATCGTAGACTTAGAAGCAGTCACAGAGAAAACTTTTACATCTATAAACCTGTCAGGCTAGATAATTTCTAAAATTCTTTCAAGTTTATACATTTTTGAAATTTTTCATATTATCTATCCAATTCCTTCATTTTTCCAGATGAGGAAACTGATGTCTCCAAATCTTCCTGAATCCAGTCCTTTTCTCTCAGCTTTATATTATCCTGTCTACATGCCCCATAGCTATCGCAACAGTGTAAGTTCTCATAAGTAAACTGATGTACTTACATAATGTATATTGTGGGTTGATGCAAGAATTTCCTAAATATAATCCCATAGCTGTCTAATCCATCCCCTGCACTATCTGTTCACAGGCTGATACTTCTAAAATATAAATCTTATCATGTCCTTTCTTTACTTAACATTCTTCAGTTTCCCCAGTTGCATTTAGAATAAAACCCAAATTCCTTAGCATGGCACACAAAGTTAGTGATCTAAACTTTGTGTCATTCCCAGACGTTCTCACACGCCTTCCATCTCCAGCCCTACAAGACTCCTTACAAGTCCCTGCACAGATCTCACAGGCTCCTGAGCCCCTGCCTTTGCCCATGCTGCTCCCAGTGTCTTCCCTTCCTCCTACCCATGCGTTCTTCTAGAGTAAAGCTGAGATAAAGGGTACTTCAGGAACACTGCAGTGTATGCTTCTTGTAATATTTATGAATATCCAATTCTGGTCAAGAGAATAGAGGACATTAAGCATAGAAACAAGACAAAAAAAATAGATGACATTAAGTATGGAAATAAGTAACCTGAAAGACATCTTAGACATCATTAAAATAAGTAGGAAGGGACAGAAAGACTATGTAACATCAAATAGCCATGAGGCTCTCAGGGAATCCCATATTCGTGAAGTCTTAGGCTCCCTGTTGGTAATGTCCTACCTGGCCCACTCGTCCTCTGGCCCAGACAGAAAGATAAAATCCATAGCTGCTCAGAGGCTACATGTCAAGTTCCGGCTGTGGACGAGAGTATCCGCCCTCTGTAATAGAGCAAGTTATTTTACCTCCAGGCACCCTACATCACTGCTCACCCTTACTTTGCACCTCTTAACCATCCCATCAGCAAGGAAAGCTGACTGAGGGAAAGAGAGAGAAGACTGTGAACCTGTGAACTCCAGGATTTGGGGAGCATGGCCCTTCCTGCCTGTTTGCAACCTATTCTAGTATATTAACTTACTCGACTTCCTTTTCTTGCTGTAGGTTTTAAGTTGACTTAATAAGCCATGTGACATGTGCATCTTAATTTGGTCTGTGGGCCTTTCTGTGTTTCTCTCTCTCTGGGACAGGCTTCCTGAAAGTATAGCTGGAGGCTACCAGGGCAGTGAGGTAATTTCCCAATGCACAAAGGCATCCTGTCCCCTCAGACCAGGTCCAGTGTCCTTCCTTGGCACTCTTTGAAAACATCTATGACAGCAGTTAGCTCTCCATGTTACAAAATTGTTTTCATGTTTTACTTCTCATTAGACTGTGACATCCTTGATGTTGGGGACTCAATCTTCTTACTCCAAGCACCTAACATAATTAGAGACTGACATGTTTTTGTTAAAGAGTCAATAAACGTGTTGTAACTAATTAGTACCAGTTGAAACCAGAATTCAGGTCTTCTGAATGCACCATTAGGCAGAACCAGAACCTTACAATCTCTCAAGGTCTTGAGTAGGGCTGCATGAGAATAAAATGCATCACTTATATCTATGTCTTCCTGGAGGTGTCTGAGGTGGGGAAGGCAAAAGTATTGATCTTGGTTACCCACATGGAGACACCAAACTGGATCTCCATCGCGGAGGTCAAATAGAAAACAAACAATGAGCTAGGATTTCTAAAATCCTACCAAGGTTCAAAGCCTTTTTCACAGAGTAATGGCCTCAGTGTTCCCCCCCCCCGCCCCCCACCCAAGATATCCTCCCCTCCACCGTCTTGAGAGGCAGAAATGACAACATACATCACCTTTACTCTAATTCTGGATAGATCATATCTATTAGATGAACATTAACCTCAATTAAAAGTTTCATGGCCCTCCACCCAGTTCCTTACTTCTTGTTATGACTTCAGTGAGAATGACAGGGATTTTTAAAATCAAATGCCTACACTAAGGGACAGGTAGCTACTTACAACAGGCTCTTTGAGCAGAAACTGAGGCAAATAATCTTGGTGCTTTTCTGCTTCCCACTAAGCGCACTTCTTTCTGTATCTTGTGATTTAAGCCTTTTATCATTGACCCCTACATATTAAGCCTCATTCTTTTTCTGTCAGTCTTGATCAGTTGTTCCATTCTCTCTTTCACTCTTTTCACATTCTTTTCTCTCTTGATCTCCTCCTTATTCTTACTCTGTTCTTTCTTTCTTGTCTTTTTCTCTTCTCTTTCCAGCTCTTTTGGTCCACTGCTCAGTTCCTCCAGCAGGGTCTCAGAAAATGTGATTAGGAATGTAACTGCAAGAAGATACAAATGCAAAACCAAAGCACTGAGTTCCAAATGAAACAAGGATTCCCCAGCCTGGTTGTCATTGGCACTCTACCAGAACTATAAAATTCTAGAAAAATATCAAGACATAATTCATTCTAATGTATTTTCATGTACAAAGTAATCAGATGCTCTGAAGCTTTTTTTGAGAAGTATCAGGAAAGAGGAAAGTGATCTTCCATTAAGCAGTGTGCATAATAATTTGGGGGAAGTGTTGGGAGTCAGCATCTTAAAATTGTCCTATTTTTCCCTATTTTTGAAAAATAATTTAGTTCTTAACCTATGATATGCATTAAAATGTAACTGACAACCATAAAACATAATTTCCGTGCATTTTTTCACATAAGGACATCCCAAATGCTGAAATTAAAAATTCAAACTTTTAATGGTATTTTGGAATAGTCACATATTAAAAAAAAAAAAAAAACTGTTTTACATTGCCAAACATGGTTCTAAAATTGAGAAAGCAAAATTCCACACCACTCAGAGTTTTGTACAAAATTCTGCTAATGTAAAATAAACATTTTCCCTTAAAATGGTAGTATTTTAACATATTTTCATAAACGTTTTTCCTTTGTATTCTACAATAAAGAGAAAAGATAGACTCTTCCAAAAAACCTAAGGTTTGAATGCCAACTCATGTATATTTTTTAATTAATAAAAGTAACATAAATCAAATAGGCATACCCAAAATGACAGTCACAGATTGTGCAGTATTTTTGCTATTTTGTCAGTTGTCTTCTTCTGTACGTTTCTTTTAAAACAAAGTTCTCTAGGAAATTGTGTCCTCTTGTGGTCACTGGCACAAACAACATGTTTTGTGCAGGAAGAATCAATCAAAACAATGGAAATAGGACTTAAGGCTTCAGGAAAAGCCATTTGTGAAAAAAGGAAATCCCTTGAAGCGTAGAGAGATGAAAGTCATGAGTAATCAGAAAAGCAACTTGATCTGGAAAAACACAAAATATAAACCATTAGATTTAGATTTAAATTGCTTGATGATGAAAAAGAGAAGATAAAAATGCTTACTAAGTAGGAAGCCTATGGCCATGATAAAAGCCTCTATGAATAACTACGTACTTCTTCCATTATTTCTTCAGTTACTCCAGCAGCTCCCCGAAATAGGTGAGAGTGTATTTCACCAAGGTTAACTGGCAGCAAAGTTGGGACACAACCTTTCTAGCCTGCACACCCAATAAGCCAATAAAGGTGTGTGTGGCGGGGGAGGCTCTTCAAGACTCCATACTTTCCACACTCGGATTCCTCTCTACATACAAGTTCAGCATATCATGCTTCTTTACCTTATCCTCATTTTGAATGCAGAATGTCAGATATTTTAAAGATTATTTGAAAATTTGATTGGCTCATTTGAAGTGCTCTTGGCAACTCAATTTCTTATGCTTTATTCTTTTTCATTTTATTTCTGGATTGAAAGTTTCACATTTTATAATTTCAGTTCCTTAAAGGGGTTCAGAAGGAGAAATATAGAACCAGTTAAATCCATAAATTAAACTATCCTTAAGAGAAAGAGAATGCTCTCTTATTTAGGGCAAGGTGTTCAAACATCATTAAGGCTGCCTGTGTTGCTGAGAAAGAATCTGCTTTCACACAGTTATGGAAGTCACTTGTGCTGACACAAACTTTATGTTCCACTTTGATAAAATTCTCTTACTTCAGTATCAAACTAGGCAATCCCTGTGGAGTGTCCAAAACAAGATGAAATCTAAGATGTACAATCTCATTCAACTGCAGCCTTCTCCTATTTGCGCCCCCTTCTGTGTGAATGCTCCTTTGCTTCATTCATGCAATTCAGAGAAATGATTTCACAAAACTCTAAGCCAATCTACAGGTGGTAGGTCATCCAAAGACTAAGAAGAAAAAGTAGGAACAGATTCAAATACTCACCTTTTGTGCAAATCCAACTCCAAAATTTCCTATCTTGCTAACAATTCTATAGCATATGTATGTTTCTTTTCCTTCTCTAAAAGTATTTATAAATGATTATTGTTAAGAGAATGCCAGTGCATATATAGTCAAACTGGAAGAATACAGATACATACTTAGTGCATACACTCAGTATGAGATTCCTAACTTTGTTTCTTCTAACAGTAGTTTTTTTCAATTTTCAACACAGCACACATTCCTCAGGAAGGACTGCGAACATGCCAAGTTTGCAGTTTTGAAAACAAAGCTCGTTTTGAATTATCTGAGTGCAAAAGAAAAACTTTTTTGTTTTCAGTTAATTTTTTTCAGGGAATTTATTTTAGAAGTAGACAAAATTATTTAATTCCAATTAATCCAGTATTCCCAAAGAAGGTAGTTCTCCACTACCGTCCTTCAAGTCAAGCTGAGTTCAGCCCCAAAGGGAAATTTCTAAAACTGTTTTTAAGAGCCTGAAATTAGGATTTTTGAACTAAGTCTTCTTTCCCCAGCAAGTGTGGACAAGAAAATTGTTAGATAAAATGTTAGGTAACATACAGCTATAGATGAACAGAGTGGGACAAGCCGGCCGTGAAATATTACAGCTTGCAAAGTAGGGAGTATCAAGCCCCAGACATTTTGAGAGGTAATTCATTTGGCAAGCCACAGCCTTCTGCTCAAAAAGTAACCTGTAGGCACTCAAAACCCCTCTCATTCTCATCCTCCACTCCTTCGAAGAGTTCAAGAGAAATTTCTTCTCAGAAGTAAAGTCATTCATTGTGACTCTGTCAGGAAGATTCCATGCTGGGACGGTTCTGGTTAGGTCATTCATTTTAAACTCTCTTGTAAGCATTCTGGCATCGAGAGCGAGAGCACAGCCTCAGCCCCGGGGATCCCTGGTACCCAATGGCCAGGCGCTCTTCATCCCCTATAAGTTCAGTGCCCAGAATAGGGTTGGGTTCATGTGTTTAAGAACCAGTCTTGGAGACTGATGACTTTGCAAGTCCACCTGGCTAACGATCTCTGGCTCCTGCACTGCTGTGGACTTGGTTTCTCCTCCAGTTCCTCTGCCCTCATTTCCATCCTCCAACCCCAAATCCCCTTGGTCAGGTAAGGTTTCCCTTTACACTTTGCCCACACTTTCCTGTCTTGATTACCCATAGCCACAAAGGAAAAAGCCATCTCTTTAGTTTTAAGGATTCCACTAAAGGGAAAAGAAAAACAAAATTAAGATTTGAGATTGATCTTAAAAAAAGAGAGAGGTAGAGGTGGAAAATTTTCAAGATTTCTGCAGCCACCTTCAAATAAAAATTGTGGAATAACCGGCAACTCGCATTTATAAAAGAGAACACTTGGTAGAGTGTGGCAGAATTTCTGCCTTATTCTCAGCTTCCAAGAGATAAAATCCTAAAGGCAGAAGACGTAAACAAAAGGGTGACTTATCACAGTGCGCTTCGTTTTAAGGATACCTGCCTGCATACTATAAGTGGAGATATCCTTAATTTTCAGACAGGATCTCATTTTAAAATAGGGCGGCGACTCTCAGGGCAGGCCAGTTGGCACGCTGTGGTCATTGTTTCTGCATATTTTTAAAAATGGTGATAGCCAAATCCCGCAAGTCGCCCTCCCAAGAAGGCACAGACTTGTTCGACCCCTACGGGAGAGAGGGATGCCTCTAGCCCTCACTTCCCCCAGAAGTCTGAGCCCTTCAGTCAGCTCCAGGCGCTCCAGACCCCAGGGTTTCCGGACTGAAACTGTGAGCCTCAGCGAGGCAAAGCCACATGGCCTGCCCTCCAGTCGCCTGGGCTCCCTCCTCCTCCTCCCCACACCCACAGCCGCGACCCTCGGTCAGGCCCAGAATGGAGACTTTCGCTTAGCTAATTCTCCTCTGACAGGCCAGTCTGGGGAGAGCGTGAGTGGAGCTCGGCCTGCGCAGCGCACACAACCTCGGTACCCCTAAATCTACCCCCCTGAAAACCGACTACTGCTTTTGACCTCTAGTTTGCTTTGCAACTTAACGGTGAACACGAAATGGTTATTCTATCCCAACTCGTTCCAAAAAAGAGAAACAAGTCTGGCATTGCAAAGAGGGGTTTCTCTTCTCCCCTGGCTTCCCTTCCAGCCCACCAACTTTTGTTGCCTCCTATTTGCCAGAATATGCATCACCACCCTCTTTGGGGCTCTGGGGCTCGTTGTTGTTAACGTTCGTAAGAATGGCTTAAAATACAAAAGTGTCCAAGTAACTGGAACGCGTTTGGGTCACACGAAGCATAATTGTCCACTCCACCTCCTAGGAATGAAGGGTGGAGAAGGTGCGTCTCACAACCATCAGCCGCGCGCGTGTTGGGGGCTTGAACCCCATCGCACTCTCACTCTCTTAGGAGCCTACCTTTAGAGGTCACAATGTGGGGCTTTATTTGAGAGTAGGGTAGGGATGAAATGGCCACAGGGTCCTCCACTTTGGGCTGGCAGCTCAGGAGACCAGGGCTGCAGCGAAGACGCTGCACTGTCCCTCTCTGGCCCCGCTGCCTTCTCCAAGGACAGGACTGACTTCGGAGAAAGAACGAACTGTCTCTAGCACCGTCGGAGGTGTAGTCTTTTGAGTGGCAGGAAGCTTTTAGACTGGGTCACTGTGGAGGAAAAAGGAAGGCCCAGATGCTTCTCAGGGAGGGGTGAGAGCAGGCCGGGGCACAGATTCGCAGTCCCCGCGTCGCAGACACGTCTTCAAAAATGCCCACGACCTCAGGGCTAGCCACGGTGGTTTGGCCTTTGCGACTCTGGGGGCCCGTCTACCTGGCTACTGGGGGGAGCTCCGCGGTTGCCAGTTATCCTGCTACTGCCCCCACCCCCAGCAATCCCAAAGCGGCCCCACGGACCTAGAGGGTACAGGGGCGAGATGAGACATCACCCACTGCGTCGAAGCTGTTGCTGCCGCTGCTGTCACAGCCACTCCGGGAGGGACTGACACCGGGGCCGAAAGGTCCCCTCCGGCCGCTTTCCGGGGCTGCGCTCGGGTGCGGGGGCGCGGCCCGCGCGCTCCGACGCGGAAGGAAATCGCCCCGCGCCCGCCTGCGGAGGGCGGCGGAGAGGGAAAGGGGAGGGCAGCAAGGAGGCGGGCAGAGGGGCCGGCCGCCCGAGCCAGGTCGTTTTTGAATGGTTTGGGAGAACGAATTGTCAGACCCTGAGGAAGGGGGGTTGGGGGGGGGAGGGGGAGGGGGAAGCGGGGCTGGAAAGCGGAAACTTTCCTATAAAACTTCGAAAAGTCCCTCCTCCCCACGTCAGGCCAATGACACTGCTGCCCCCAAACTTTCCGCCTGCACGGAGGTATAAGAGCCTCCAGGTCTGCAGCTTTCGTCCAACTCCCAGACACCTCGCGGGCTCGCCGGCACCGGCAGCGTTTCCAAGAGGCCGAGCAGGGTGTGCGTGCGGCCGTTGGGCGCCTTCTTTTTGGACCTCGGGGCCATCCACACCGTCCCCTCCCCCTCCCGCCTCCCTCCCCGCCTCCCCCGCGCGCCCTCCCCGCGGAGATCCTCCCCGTCCCTCCTCCCGCTCCCTCCACGGCGGGCCGCACCGCCCGGGCCGGCGCCGCGCGCGGGGGAAGCTGGCGGGCTGAGGCGCCCGGCTCTCCTCCTTTTCCCGGGCCGCCCCTCTGCCCCGGGCCTGCGAGGCCGCGCGCTGCCACCTGAGAGATGATGCAGGACGTGTCCAGCTCGCCAGTCTCGCCGGCCGACGACAGCCTGAGCAACAGCGAGGAGGAGCCGGACCGGCAGCAGCCGCCGAGCGGCAAGCGCGGGGGGCGCAAGCGGCGCAGC
>NC_058414.1:50794101-50899046 GCF_002201575.2 Neomonachus schauinslandi | reverse complement strand
GGGGGCGTCGGAGGCGGCGACGAGCCGGGCAGCCCGGCCCAGGGCAAGCGCGGCAAGAAGTCTGCGGGCGGCGGCGGCGGAGGCGCCGGCGGCGGCGGCGGCGGCGGCGGCAGCAGCAGCGGCGGCGGGAGCCCGCAGTCGTACGAGGAGCTGCAGACGCAGCGGGTCATGGCCAACGTGCGGGAACGCCAGCGCACGCAGTCGCTGAACGAGGCGTTCGCCGCGCTGCGGAAAATCATCCCCACGCTGCCCTCGGATAAGCTGAGCAAGATCCAGACCCTCAAGTTGGCGGCCAGGTACATCGACTTCCTCTACCAGGTTCTCCAGAGCGACGAGCTGGACTCCAAGATGGCAAGCTGCAGCTATGTGGCCCACGAGCGACTGAGCTACGCCTTCTCGGTCTGGAGGATGGAGGGGGCCTGGTCCATGTCCGCGTCCCACTAGCAGGCGGAGCTCCCCACCCCCTCGGCAGGGCCAGAGACCTAGGTAAGGACCGGCGCCTCTGCGCCCCTTCGCCCTTCCGCCGCTCAGGTGGCAGATGGACTGACGGCCGGGCCGCGGCTCCCCGTCCACCTTGCCTTCCTCACCCCCCTCTCAGCCTTCCCACCCAGCCTGGCACCGCCACCTCAAACCCCACCTCCCCTCCCCCCCCCCCCCCCCCCCCTGAAAGGCAGGTCGGTCCCCGCTAGGGAGAGGGGCATGCGCCCCGATGAGGAGTGTGCGTGTGCGTGAGTGTGCGTGACGGACAGGAGGGAAGACTGAGAGAGATTCGAGGGTCACGGGTATAAGGACGGTTTTCTTGCCAGGGCCTCCCTTTCCTTGGGCTTTAAGTTTTCGTTCTCCTTAAAACAAATGCTTCCAAATTCCACCTCCTCCTTCTTTCCGCCCACCCACTTCCTCTTGCCCTGGGGCTGAAATCCTTCCAGGTTGTTCAGCGTAATTTCTCAGTAGTGGTGATAAGAACAGTGCTCACTAGTCTTAGCAAACAGCCACGGAGACCTAAACAATAACCAACTTTCCCCCCTCTGGGTTTTTGCAGATGTCATTGTTTCCAGAGAAGGAGAAAATGGACAGTCTAGAGACTCTGGAGCTGGATAACTAAAAATAAATATATATGCCAAAGATTTTCTTGGAAATTAGAAGAGCAGAACCCAAATTCAAAGAAACAGGGCGTGGGGCGCACTTTTAAAAGAGAAAGCGAGACAGGCCCGTGGACAGTGATTCCCAGACGGGCAGCGGCACCATCCTCACACCTCTACATTCTGATAGAAGTCTGAACAGTTGTTTGTGTTCCTTTTTTTTTTTTTTTTTTTGACGAAGAATGTTTTTATTTTTATTTTTTCATGCATGCATTCTCAAGAGGTCGTGCCAATCAGCCACTGAAAGGAAAGGCATCATTATGGACTTTTCTCCATTTTAAAATGGTAACAACCAGAGGAATTTTAAGAACGTCTTTAGAAATAAAAATACGGGAATTAAACTGACTTGCAAAATCACAGTCAGTTAATTCCTTTTTACATTCTTCCTCTGAGAGAAAAAAAAACTTAAAATACAAAAAACAACATTCTATTTATTTATTGTTGACCCATGGTAAAATGCAAATAGATCCGGTGTCTAAATGCATTCATATTTTTATGATTGTTTTGTAAATATCTTTGTATATTATTTTTCTGCAATAAATAAATATGATTGAAAATTTTAAGAACCTTAGAGTTTGGTCTATATTTTTAAAGCTCAGGATTAAGTTGGAGGTAAATATCTACTTGTTTAACTCTGGAGGCACCCAGGAGGGAGGGGACACTAATATAAACAAAGCAGTGAAGAACGCAAATAAACTAGCTACTGACAGGCACAGGCATGTTATTTAGAAAGACAGCTTTATTATTATTCCAGTTTGGTGTTCAGTGGGCTTTGTAGCATCTATCCTTCATCTCTTATTAGGTCCCCAAACAGCAAAAACTTAAATTCGTTATTCACTTCTCTTGCTTATATTTTGAGGAGGCAGCTGTAAAACAGTTAAATGCAAATAAGCAATGTGAAGCCAGCACTATTTTTTCTTGTTCCTGTATATTTTTGTCATGCCCTCCACTGTTTGTGAGGATTTCTAAATAATAGGTTCATTGCACTGAAAGGATACACGAAGTGTTATTAAAATGATCTGTATCTGTACACGTGATAAATCAGTAGGAATGCATAGAAAATAATAAAGTTAAATTCAGCCCGAAAGATAATTCCATTTACAAAGTAATTTGCCTAACTTTTTTCATGAATGAAAATGATATTTAGTGTCATGTTTGCTTAAAAGAAGAACCAAAGTTAATATTTTTCCATATTGATGTTATCCATTCGGGAAGCATGCTCCTTCTTTAAAGAACATATAACTATGAAGTAAAATACAATAAAGAACCTGAACTTTCAGTATCTTCAGTAACTATTGGAACAATCACAATTTGAAGTACTAGAGCTATTCATTTTCTAGTGAGTTCATTAGCAAATATATTTTATTCAAAATTACATGTAATTTTTCCCTGGCTACTTAGAGGTATACAAAACCTGAAGTTAAGTAAAACAGTAACAGCAAAACAGATGGGGCTTGATTTTTATTTCATTCTGGTTATTTCTGAGCTAGGAAAACATTGGCTTTTATAACTCATATCATTAGAAGTAGTAAGTTTGTATCACTTCTTAGCTTCTACATCTAGTTGACTGCATTCAGGTGTAATCAGGGAAGCTTTCAAACTGGAAAATAATTTTGCTGTCTAATTCAAACAATGGCTATGGCAAGCAAATGTATATGAATCCAAACAGATCGTGTTTGCTCAACTCAGATTGAGGTTATTATATTGCCTGAAGGTTTTTGTTTCCCTCCCACACATCATCAGAGAATGCTGACACAACAATATTGTAAATTCACTATTCTGAATATCTTAGACCATGTTTTACAAATAAGGAGCCTGTAGCATTGACTTGCACACTGAGAGATTAGTGAAGGCTTGGGGAATTCATTTTTGGATTTTGATAGTCCTTTACCAAATAACTACACGAGCCGGGAAAGTGATTACGTGTGAGTGTACTTGTAGGGTGTGGGTGTGTTTGTAGTGTGTGTGTGTGTATGTGTATGTTAGAGAGAAAGAGAAAGTGTGTGTGTGTTTGGGTGTGTGTGGGGGGGGGGTGTGTGTGTAGGGTAGAAATGGAAGGTGGGTACCCTAGAAGGATGAGGGAGAGCATGAGGATGGTAATTCTCTCTTCTGTGTGTATCATCCTACCACCTCCATTTTCTAAACTGTTCATGGAGGAATCTCCTTGTTCACTAGCTTGGTATGACTATTTGATATTTCAGATTTCTTGATGTACATCAGGATGGAGCTGACCGTCATTGCTGAGAAGGTAATTTCTCTTATCTCTGATGATACAAAACCCAGAAGTTTCAAAAAAAGGTAGCCTATCATTTGCCTTTTAAAATTTTTTAATATTTTTTTGGTGTTTTATTCTCTTTACTTTGCTCATAAGGGAAAACCCTTTGGAGAAAAGCAAATGCCATATTTATGTTGCTAAACTGAAGGTAATATTTTCCCCTAGATTTTCAGGGAAATAAATAAATGAATGAATGAAAGGTGATAGATAGGTTTACTTTGAATGAGAATAATTCATGGTGGAAATTTTAACTATTAGAATACAATTTTCAGCTTGCAGACTGTTTTTGTATTCCCAATGTCCTCCTCCATACACACAACAAGGCGAATTCTTTTTTAGAAGAGAAATAAAGCCACCTGTGTTTCTCTAGCTCTACCATTATTTCCTGTTTTCATTTTATTTTTGCTACCTATTCTTATTTAAAGGACAATTAGAATGAATTACCTCTGCTTCAGAAGTGAGAATTTAATGTGGTGGCTGGACGGGGGATTCTACCCTTGAGCCAGAATGCATTTACTGGAGTGAAAATGCTGTATAAAATTGCCTTGGGTGAATTCTAAACAACGGAGTAAGAATGTGCACATATATATATATTTTTTTAAATCTTGCTTTTAATTTTGTTGAATTGATAGCCTTCAGTCATAAGAAAGCAGTAAATTTTTGTTCTCATATGAGAACATATGCACCCATTTCCCTTCTTCGTGCACACACTTGCTAAGCACATGCACAGATGATAATTCATGCACAGTTGCAGGTACCCGCCCTAAAGTGGTACATATTATTAATAAAATAACGTTAAATAGCAGAAACTCACATACTGTGTGTACTTTTTTCCCACACTCAACAACGGCACAAGCTTCTTGCTGCTTCGGTCCTCAGGCTCATATTCATAATAGAGCTTTTTAAGGGACACTTGGCCTCTTGCAAAAAAGTCGAGCATTTTGCACATTCCACGGTTTGGCAAACTCAGAACTGGTTATTTTCTCTAGACCGGTATCAAGTTCTTCTCAGGCATATGATTTCACTTGAAGTCCTGCCCAGGAATCCTTCAAAGTGAGCGTTTGTCCCGCTCTCATGATGTCAGGCGGTTTTCCCTGCATCTGTAATTTGAAGAAAAACAAACAAACCTGCGGGGTACAAACGCCACGGAAACCCAAACAGAACTCCGTGGGGAGCTGGAGGCTCACCTGCGGCGCGCGCGGGAGGGGGGCCGCCGGCCCAGACTCCCCTGCGTGGGTGGCGGGCCGGGGCCACACGGTGGGGAGAGTGACAATGTCCGCGCCCTTCTCCGACTGCGTGGACCGCTCGGGGCCCCGCGTCTGGCCGCTGCGCGGAGGCGGCGGTTCCAAGTGTCAGCGGTAGCAGAAGGAGCCGCCACAGAGTCAGGCAAAGGCCCAACCTCCCATTTCCAGAGACAGGCCTGTATTAGCGACAAACACGGGTGGGGCGGGGGGGGGTCCCTCCCCCCCCGGGGGGCCACTTTTCCAGAATTTTCTGCGCGTGTGTCGTAAAGCGTGCCCCACCCCCAGCACCAGCGAAAGTGTAAGGAAAGTGCACCGACAAAGTGGAAGGAGAGATCGGTTACCTCATGATTTCTCACAGCCGGCAACCCCACTCTTTCCCAAGAAACTTCGAATCCGAGACCTCGAAAATGCAAACAGGATTATTAATTATCCTTATTTACTGAACAGCCAAAGATAGACCCAGTAAACAGGGCATGAGATACATTTGCCATTTGCTTTTGTCCCAAGGCCCCAGGACGTGAGCCCACTTAATGTTCTTAGCAAATCAAAGCACGTGTCCTTTGAAGAAGGTGTGTAATTGGAGTTTAAGGCATGTATGGAATTCCCAGATGTCTATAAAGAGGGAAGAAGCATGTGGCAGGTCACTGGAAGGTGGGGCAGGTTAAAATCACTGGCACAAAAGTCCCCCCTTTCTAGTCTCCTTCTTTATAAAGGCCAGGGAGATAAACCTTGGGGGAACGGATGAGACGGAATCATAATGAATATCCAGCTTCTCATATCAGAGTCCTAGTAACCATGGCAAAAAGCACATGGTCAGAAAACCTCAAAGAAAACACTCAATTATAGCCGGGATTTCGTGGGCGCCCTGCAATGAGATCGTTTGGGGTTTGCTGCAGCGAAGGCCTCGAACGGCTGTCCTTCTTGTTTACGTGGACTGTTTTCTTTTCCTTCCATTTCCCGCGCCCCCCCCCCAAGTTTGTGGATGTGTCTTCGTACTTACGCGTGAACACAATTCCAGATTAGGAAAAGAAGAAAACATTTCTAAAAACATTCATCCCAAAGGCAACCTTCTTAGGGGAAGGGAGATTACGAGCAAGTGAAATTAAATTTCTGTAAACCACGCAGTTTAAACATCTACCAGATAGAGCGAACGTTCATTTAAAGACAACCATCAGAATCAGCAGCACTCTTTTTTCATTCCACTGAAGAGTATATAGATGTATATGAGACTATGGAATCTAAGCGCGAGTTTGAATATTGCTTATTAGGCAGTTTTGTTTTGTTTTGTTTTTGGTCTGAAGCCGGAATCGAAGGCAATCTGACTTTTCTCCTTGGGTCCAAGATGGTGCCCTCATTTACCTGCACGGTGGAACCAGAGGCGGGAGACGTAAGGATGGGGTCTGCCAAAGAAGCTGGCCGTGGCAAAGGTTGGCGTTGGGAGGGGGGCTATGTGGGGTCCTAGGAGGCTGGGGGCCAGAGCGTGGGGGCTGGAACAAAGCGCGCCACAGACCCCGCCATTGAGTCAGGCGGGAGGGCGAAAAGGACCCACCGGGGGTGATGCGAGTGTGACAAGTGAAAAGTTAAGCAGGTACCTGAAGGAAGTTTATCTTGCCCAGATGTTAGGGCTTTTATGAAATGTCACGTGAAGAGAACAGATGTACAATTTGCAAATGGAGCCACGCCTGTAAATACAAGGAAGGCAAATGCTTGGAGGAAAATCCAGGCATAAATCATCAACCTCCTTTTCTAGATATCTATTTTCTCCTTTAAATATTTGCTTCCGGAAAGGGAAGACACATCTTAAATCCTTAAGTGCCTCTTCCAGGAGAGGTCACAATCTTATCCCTTCCCAGCACCCGCCCATCCCCTAGGTGCCTTGGGTGCAGAGGGTTGAGGTGGCTGGCAAATCTCCACCTCCCCCCCCCCCCCCCCCCCCGCCCGGCCGCCCCACACCCCCCCCCCCCCCCCCCCCCCCCCCGCGCTTTCCTTCTTCACGTTCCCCATCCCCCACGTTTCTGTCTTGGCCTCTCAGAGACTTTTGATCCTGAGAAACGTATCCGATCTCGGTTTGGAAAAGCTGAAACTAATCAATTGCCTTTTTGAAGGGGTAGAGAGTGATAAGAGGGAAGGAATGCCAGGACTGACAGACCCTAAACCTCCAAGATGCTTGACTGGGCTGAAAGATGAGCGGGTGATCCCTCCCTCCTGGGGCCAGGACCCAGGCTCTGGGGATCTTTGCTGCCCATTGGGTAGGACTTTTAAGAAGTTAAATTATCGGTTTGATTGAGGATTCTTAAAAATCACATGTACAAATAAGGAAGGAAGAAGCTCAGTTCATAAACAAAATTAAAATGAATTAGTAGTTGCCCAGTTGTGGAAGACAGTCCAATTCCTTTCTCTGTTCTAAGAGAGATGTTCATAGAGGCTATTGTGAATATTAACGGGTGGCTCAGGCCTGGATCTCTGCACACATTAAGGTTTTAAATATTTGTTGACAATACTTTTAAGACTGTACATTAAATGACTGAACTGTTCTGTGGCTCTTCATTTAAATGCAACATTATTCCTAAGTCACTGTTACACTGACAGTTGCACCTGGCTTATAGTTATTTTATAGCTGCCCATACACCTCTGTATTTAAAAAAAAAATTAAAAGTTGGGGTATTTTCTTCCACAATATTAAATCTAAATTTACTGTCAGAGTTTTTATTAATCCTCTTTGGGTTTCCAAAGAATTGAAATAAATTCAAAATGATCACATTAGCTTTAAGGGTGACAGTTTTAAAAATGCGCAAGACCAGATAAACAGACACATCTTTTCTCTCTATGGCATTTAATCTAAATACCCATCCAGCCGTCCCTGAAGGAACTTAACGTGGATTTATTACCTTTGGGTACATATCATATCTGGTTATGGCCCCCAAAGCATCCTGGAGAAAGACCTCAGATCCTGCGCCTCTGGGTTTGCCTAGCCAAGATGAATGTTGGGTTGAACTGCCAACGCCCTGACTCTGACATGTTACTTTGGGGCCTCTAGACCTCCATTTCTAAACCTACTACTAGACACAATAGTCCAAATTTCTTTTCCTCCTGTGTTTCTGAAACTTAACACCAAATCAAAGAATTGTTACTATTGTTGAAAGCAACATGCAGCAGAAAGAGACCGAGTCAATACTGCATTTTAGTAATGATAATGAATCCTTCAGAGAGGTATGCTGATGCACCCCCTACAACCTTGTTCCATTCCTGGGCAGAACCCTACCTTCCAGAGCAGCATTCTTTACTTTAAAAATGTCCTTATAAATCCCTCTTCCATTATGACAGAAGGAAACTTCTGTTAGTCTCTTGCGAAGGTTGCCTCTCGCCTCATTCCACCCTTGACTTTTCTTGCTACCCCCATCAACACACACCTTCCAGAACTTTTAACTTTGTAACATATTAAAGAGACCTGGAGCAGAGAATCCTTCTTCCTCTTCCTTCTCTCCAGGCCTCGACTGAGTGAAACTTAAAACACATCTCATAGATCAGTTTTCCTTCTCTGAAGTTAGGCACAGTCCACGACCCGGATTTTCAAATAGCGCAGGCTGGAGTCTGCAATATTTAATCCAGTCAGCTATTAAATGTCCTCCGGCTAAATCAAGAGTATAAGAATCCGTAGTGGGATAATGATACCAAGAGCAGTTTGGTAAAGGAAAGGGGGGCTGGGAGGGGGCACGAACTGCAGGGATCCTTTGATTTGGAAAATCCTGTTTTTAGAACTCCTGTCAGAGTAATAACAAAGCAAAGAGACATGAAAGAGCAGCTCTTTGTTCCAGGATATGGTTTTAATGAAATACTACTAACACACACACACACACACACACACACACGAAAAGAAAAGAAAAAGAAAAAGAAAAGATCTATTAATAACCGCTTCTGAGACTCCGCTTTTCCTTTACCTATTAGGGACTAGCAGGCGCGCAACGTGACCCCCTCTCCCCCTTTTCTGCCGCCTCCTTCCCTCCCTGGTTAAGCCGACGTGATTGTTCTGAAGAGTCCCGGCCCGCACAGAACCCCGGACGACACTGCCCTCCACATCCCGGGTCCACGTCCCTTCTTTTAGCAAAGCCAGCCCCCGCGGGAACTTGACTGCCAGGGCTTTGCCTTCTCCCTTCCCAAGGCGGGTACCCGCACTTTGGGAGCTAGTTCTTCTGGTCCCTGGCTGGAGGCCTTCATAGAACCCCAACACATGTGGCACCAAGGGGATAGCGTGCCCCAAATCTGCCTGCCTTGGCTCCCAACTGACCCTGCCCAGCGCTTTTTTGTTGACTTAAAACATCCGGAGGGACTGCAACTAATAGAGCGAACGGGGCTGGGGGTAGGGGAGGGTAGCGAAGAGGCAGGGGGTGGGGAATCACCAGAGAAAAAGCAACAGCATTTGGGAAGGGGGGAGCAAGCTTTTAGGCAGCGGGAACGAGGCATTTTAGCAGCCGCGTCTGTCATCTGTAACAGTGGACAGATAAAAACCGTCCCAGATCAAAGAGGTTCGTTCATAAATCACCCGTAAGAAATGGATTGTGAGGAGTAAAAGACACGTGTCGAATAATCTCAACCCTGCAGTCAACTAGCTGCCAGCGCCTTTCCTAAGGCCCCCTCTCGCGGTACCCGTGCAGCGAGCGCGTCTCCGGGAAGGGAATGTATGTGGGGGGAGGTCTCTCCATGCTAGTACCCCCTACCCCCCCACACACACGCCAACCTCCTACCCTCCACCCCGCCGCCCCCTAGCTTCCGCCTTAGACGCCCGGCTGGGCCATCCCTGCTCCAGACTTGAGATTTCAATACAATCGGTTGACTCTGGATTGACCAAGGAAGTCGTGGTAAAAAATGGAGTTTTTTCATTTCTGAGGCAAGAAAGTTGCTCTCTCAGAATCTTAGACATCTACCCTTCGAGGTCCCCTCTTTGTGTCCTTGTCCCTCTGCTGATCGCTCTTGAGAGAACTCGGAAATTAACGGTGTTATGGTGCAAATGTAACGCAGCCCGGAGAGGGAGTTCAGCGAGAGCAGAAATTGCCTGGGCGGGTGTTTTCTGTTCGGAGTTTTCGAAGTTTCGGACGAACAGTGCTTCGCACGGAAGTTTGCCGCACTAGTGGAATCTGTAAAAAGCACTTGCTGTCTCTACACTAGGACAAAGTGAATTCTCTTTCTCCCGCTCCCACCTCCCCAGCTCGGGACTCTCACACCTGCTTCTCTCTTGGTTGAAAAAACTAGCAAAAGCCAATGTCCAGTCCCGCGTTCTAAACTCTCCAGCCAGCTGTTCGGGGGACCCCAGAAACGCGAAATGGGCGAGTTGAGAAAAGCTGTGGTTGGCCATCCCCGAGAAAGCAGTTGACAAATCTAAGACAAGACAGAGCTTGTGAATTTGTGCGGGGGATTTACAGCGACAAATGCCTCTTATTCCTTCCTTCTCTCTCAGTTTTAGCATCCTCCAGATAAGTAGGATTTTGCTTATAATAGGTGTTTATGGTTCCAGGAATTGCACTTTGATCTAGGATTTTGGGGGTGGAGTGTCTAAGGGGTCTCTAGACGCTTGTCTGATTTGAATGCTTTTCAGGATGATTTATGGCAAAAGGCTCCTTTCTGACACTTCCAGATGCCAAAGCTCTTACCTTCCAGGAAGGGGTGAGGGAAACCTGCTTCCAATAGCCGCGAGGATGGGGGCCGGCGCGCCTACCGCGCCACCCTGCGGGTCACCTTAAGCTGACAGTATGCACCTCTAGCCTTCTTCTTGAGCAGCTGAGAACCTTTCCCCGCCTTACAACTGAGGAGGAGGGAGAAACGTTCTTTTCTGATGACGAAGCTACGGAGGGAAACCAAGTCACCGTTGTAAAGTTAGTCTCTTGCAGTTAACTCTATTTTATGCAATTAACCACCTGCTCCCGCCCGGTTGGCGGTTTGGTGTTAATGCGATCTGACCCCCAATTGTGAAGCGGGTCGGGAATAAGCCCTCCGTTGGGACCCCTGGTGGTTTCACCCGCCGGCCTAAGCCTCTGGCCGAGGCCGCGTGGATCGAAATCCTGGTTCCCGCGGGGCGGAGGCCGGGGCAGAGCTCAGAAGCAGCCGGGGCCTCGGGGCGGGGTGGGAGGAGGGGGGGCGATGTCTTTCCGAAAGCTCCCCGCAGTCTCAGGACGGTGAGGCGAGGCCAGGAAAAATAACCTTCCCGACTCAATTACTGCGAGCTCCACCGTGAAGCTGAAAAGCTGAAATGTGCGCCGCTGCAGGGGGGCAGGTCAGACAGGGCGGACACTATTGCGATTTTAGGGGACCCCCTAGGGCCCGCGGAGCTGAGAACGCGCTGAAGACATTTGTCAACCTGAAGCTAAAGGTGGGCCCGACCCGCAGTAGCCTCCAGCAGACGCTTTTCCCAGTGGAATCGACGTTTTCCAGCCACTTCTTCGAAATGTAGCAGACTGGGGACTGGGGAGGAGGAACTTTGTTTTCTTTATTCTTTCCTAAGGTGAAGGCAAATCAAGGAAGGAATTAGCCGCGCAGGTTGAAGACCATCGCTGAGGAGGGTCGAGGCCAGGGCACCGCTAGAAAATGTCTGCTTACAGAGGAAGGTTTAGCCCTGAGTGATATTCTGGTTATTTGCTTAGAATCCCACAAGGCTGGGAATCTGTGATATTTGGGGGAAGAGTGTCTGACTATTTCAGTCTTTCTTTGACGAGTCTCCACACTCCCTCCTCCCAAGTCCCTTGGAGATCAGTAACTTGAAGGTCAGCAGTTTGCTTTCCCATTTGAGAAGTAAGCCTGATTTCCTGGGTGAAAGAGAATGGATTAACTCAAGAACCTGTAAAAAAAAAAAAAAAAAAGTATTTTCCAATATACAAGCTTTCTTCATTCTTTATAACATTACAAAACAAAAAACCAGATCAGAGTTCATGGTTTATGCAGAAACGATCCTGATTTGATAAGCTTAATCATATGACAAAAGACATACCGATTATTCCCCTCCTCTCTAAGGGCAGCCTGAGAGTTTTTGAAAGTCACTGCCTTTTTCCTAGAGTTCCAATCACTACATCAAAAGATTCAGGTCACCTCTTGTCTTTTCTTTATGTATATATTCAAGAGCATAAAAATATTAAATAAAAAACTTTTCCAACTTCAAACCTATCAAATGTTTAACAGCTGAAGGATATTCATCTTTAGGAGGCAGGCCAAAATGTCAATAAAAATTTAATTATTTCTGAAACATATGGGAGCACTTACAAGACCCAAAATGTGATACTAAGTATTGATATTGAGAGGAAACCAAACAATATACTTTCATATTTGCTGGTCAAGACCTTATACCCTGAAAAAGTTCCACAAGCCGCAGAAATTTTTATTCTTCCTAACAGGGTTTCTAAAACTAGCATGAAAGACAGGTTGGTGGTCAAAGGGGTCATCTGTATTCTGTGTAAGGAAAAATTAGTGTTGAACTCTTATGTGTTAGGCATTTGTTTTCTGTAGAAAACCGTCAGTGATGTCTATGATAGCAAATAGTATTCCAGTAGGTGATGGAAGGAAGTGCACATTGGTGTGGCCATTTTTTATTTTTAACAGCTACCATGAATTCCTTTTCTGAAATGTTTCATCCAAACATTCTTTCTAGCTTATAATTCTGCCATGTTGAGAGCTAGCCCTTTATGCTGGAAGGTGACATGGGTGGTATTATTTCTGTAGTTGGCTGTGATCAACAAGACTGATATGCAACTTGGAATAATCTCCAAAATATAATTAGGGTCTCTTAGGTAGCTACTTTTTCCACTGATGAGCTTTAGCTTATTTTTCACTCACAGCTTCCATAGGACTTTTGTTATCTAAAAAATGACATCAAACTTTAACTGTTGAATTGCAGGTTAATTTGTTGGTCAGCTGCTACTTTTGAACCAACCCTCTGATAAACCCTGATAGTTGGTTTGATTTCGTTGTCATCATTTCCAGTTTTCCTTGTGGTTCACTTCACAATGCCTTTAAGAGTTTCTTTGGGTACCTGGTTTTCTGCTTCCGTAGACAAGAGGTTCTCAGTGTCAACATTAGCCTGATGGTGATTTACATACCTTCCTTGACTGATAACCCATTTAATTTACAGTGAAGGACTGTGGAGTCCAAAGTGTTCAAAATATTTGACCAAGACTAACTGGGCCTAGTCTGTGCTCCTTTCTCTACTTGGGAGCATGGTTTCAAAATTTTAAGCAGGAGAGTAAAATCCAGAATTGGCCTGAGTATAAGAACTACCCATTTTCGGGGCGCCTGGGAGGCTCAGTCGTTAAGCATCTGCCTTCGGCTCAGGTCATGATCCCAGGGTCCTGGGATCGAGCCCCGCATCGGGCTCCCTGCTCGGCGGGAAGCCTGCTCCTCCCTCTCCCACTCCCCCTGCTTGTGTTCCCTCTCTCACTGTGTCTCTCTCTGTCAAATAAATAAAATCTTAAAAAAAAAAAAAAGAACTACCCATTTTCTTCTAGCTGATCAACTATTCCCCAAGGCTCACCGTTTTTCTCTTTTACTACAGTTTTGCATAAACAAAGCAGATAACAGGACCATGACTGTCTGTCAGTAAGTGAGGCTGGACACCTCTTTGTGTATAGATATAACACCTGGTAAACTGTAAAAATCAGCATCCTATTTAGCTGTTTTATCCTTTCATTTCCTAAGAATGAAAATGGATATGTCTTTATTTTTACTAAAAATTCTAATAGTAATATTATGAATATGAATATTAAATTATGATTTATGAATTATTTTATTTTGATTTTTACAATTATTGATACAAAGCGTTGTTTGTGGAAAAATGCCCCAAGACCCTTATTTTTGCCTCTTATAAGGACAATTACCACTAAGAATACTCTTATGCATTCAAGACTTGGAAAAAGAAAGATAATTTAACTAGCATGTGCAGAAACTGTTTGTTGGATAGAAAAACCAGGAGTGTAGTTTGCCCCATGGAGTGATTATGGAATGAAGCAGAACCAAAGGAGAGTGATCATAAGTGGGTTTTCCTACTCTGCGAATGATCCCAGAGGCCTTTTCAATTTGCAATCTGTGATGCTGTTCTTATGACTGACATGCTTTCCTAGTGGGTTTTGTTTTCATGAGTTACTGATGCAAAGAACAATTTGAAATCAAGTTGCAGGCAGCACAGTTCTGAAAAGTAACACCCTACGTAAAGAGTGTGTGAACTTCCTCGCGTGTAGAGCCACGAATGACTGTCATTTGCTGTGAAAGATCTACTCACTTGTCTGATCGCCCAGCTAGAGTTAAATATCATGTAGATCTGCAGAGGCAATTTCGAAATGTTCACTCTTCCCCAACCACTTTTCCCCAAGTGGCAGGCTGCGTGGGTGGCCACCGTGACACTGCCTTCAATTAAACAAACGCATGATTATTCAGTCAACAAACATTTCTTGGGGGCCTCTCTAAAGTCTGAAGACTGTGTAGAAGTGACTGGGTCATGTTCATCATAACAAACAAAGGAACCTCTAATCACAGAAGGTTGGTCTCACCTGTGGATATTTGCTGCATGTGTGCTGAAGGCCCCAACAAGAGGTTTTCTTTGATATTCTAGGATGGTGCAGAAAATTAGGGCCCCCCTACCTGTGGAAGAATGGAAGTGGAGAGGCAAAAGTGGTTCACTCTGCATTAAGCGTTCTCAGAGTGGAAACTTTAGAACAGAGAGTAAAAGTGACTCTAAGAACATTTTTTTCGAAGATTTTATTTATTCACTTGAGACACAGAGAGATAGAGAGCATGCGCAGGGAGAGAGGCAGAGGGAGAGGCAGAGGGAGAGGCAGAGGGAGAGGGAGAAGCAGGCTCCCTGCTGAGCCAAGAGCCTGATGTGGGGCTCGATCCCAGGGTCCTGGGATCATGACCTGAGCTGAAGGCAGATGCTTAACCATCTGAGCCACCCAGGCGCCCCTATAGGAACATTTTCTTTTGGCCTTTGCTACTTTTCTTTCTTTCCAATGCACATTCTGTAGCAACATCCTATAGATTATAGCTGCTTATTAGATTTTAAGCTTTTTGTGCCTAGCCAGCTCACTAGTAGAATCCCAGCATTTTACTTAGCACCTGTCACATCACATTTTTGTTGATTTGAAAATCACCATTATACTATTAGGGAAACTGAGGCAGAGAGGCAGAATTCACATCTAAAAGAACTTCCCCCCAAAGGACAATATGACAGTCTCATACTGTGATGGTGGGATAATTCATATACTTACCTCTCAGGTTTAGAACGAAAACCCAAATAAGCACAAAATAAGACATGTATTAAAACATTGAGATTCAGGCATTCATTTTAACTTAGGTATTTTAGAGTGTCTTTCTGTATGGAGCCCACAGCTGTCATTTGCCTATATGATTTCTTTGTGTGAAGAAGTAAAGGGATCCCTTTCTTCCAGGGTTTATGGCTTGTCTATCAGAGCAGGGCTGATGTCAGGCCCCATTACCCCATGGATCGAGTGCCCGTGTTCAATGAACGTCCCTCACAACCGTGGGTAGCAGCCTTGGCACCTCAAAGGCAGTAATTGTCAAATTTAATAAGAAATCTGGCTTGCTTGTTATCAGTACATTTTCATGTCTATGAAATTGGTTCCACTTGATTTCTGTCAAAGACCCAAATACAGAGTTTCCACATGTGCTTCTTAACCAAACGGGGGCAGTTTATCCAGAAGTGTCTCCCCTTCTGCTCTATCCAGTTAGAGTTCCATTTTCCTATATTCCTGGGCTATACAGAACTCTACATTACCCCATCACCTCCTAAAACAGTATGAACACTGGTAACTAAATGGTGTATGTCAATCAGTTTCTACTGAACAACTGAAACTCCAAGTTACTTCCTTATTGCATATATATGCATACATTATTCCAAACCCAAGAGTGGCAGTTTAGAGATTTAAATATAATTGATTGTGAATTGAAAAGAGGTATTCTAAAACTATTTTAAATTCGGCATGATTAGTATGAATGGAGAAAGCTGCGTCTCCACCCCCATTCTTCTCCTGCCTTCCCCTCATTCCAGGGATGCGGTGAACTTGTATAATTTAAGGCAGGTGGTCCACGTAGTAGGCTGACCACAGAGGATGAGAGAGTGTGCATTTGATACCCTGACTTCTGCTCTTTAATAGACTTTAAATACACTATGACTATTATTTGGCTTTTGGCTATTACATTTATTTTCACTTTCTTTCAAAGGCTTCTCTCTTTCATTTCGTCATTTTCCACACACTGAAATGCAACCCAGGTCCAATGGCACCAAATAGAGAATTTATCTATATTGTCATCAAACTAAATGCAAACGAAATATCAAAGGGGGGCAGAGGGCACCACTATGTATGGCTCTTGAATGCTGACAGAAAATGCATGCATTTTTCTTTGCCTAGGTAATAACAATACTTTATTTTTATATAAAGCCTTTCATCTGAGAATCTCAGAGGCCTTCAAGATGCCGTTTGGGTCTGGCATTCTTCAATGGGCTGCCCTTTGTCTCTTTCAGTAAGGAAACATTCCTGCTGGATGCAGCTTCATAACTGAGCTTGCACTTGAGTGTGCACATTCAGGGGTCCAAGGGCACTGAGTGTTTCTTGAATAGATCAAACAAATGACCCGTTATGACATTCTCAAAACAACCCTGAGAGGAAGATGGTGGCAAAGGTGATTATCTAATTTGCAGATGGAGCAGTTGTGACACAGCAGGTTAAGTGACTCACCTGAGGGCACACAGTGGAGTCTTTGTTACTGCTGGAAACAGTAGTGACATCTACCAGACCATTAGCATGGCTGTGTTTTCTCTGACATCCCACCTACCTGCTCCTTGCCCTTGCAGGATGAAAATCTCCAAGAAATGGCACCCTTGTGCACATAAAAAGAGGTTCGAATGCAAGGAAGAAGAATAGAGTAGCAACTTTGGAAATGTTTAAGACAAAGAAATGCGTGGGCCTTCTTCAGAAAAATCAGTGAGTCTAAAATATAAAAGAAATATCCCTTGCACATAGAAAGTGGAAGTATGATCTTTAAATTCCATTCCTTGTAAGTAAGAGAGCATGTGTTGATCTCAGCTAGGAAGCATAGATTTAATGTGATATGTGTTTATGTATGTGTGTATATATATACATATATATGTATATATATGTAAATTATTTAAGCCATTTGCACATTTTAACACTTAAAAGAATTTTTCATTTATATCTTACTTATAACTATCTTTTTCTTTCCTGGAATTTTGTTTTGCTCATCATTTCAAGCACAGTCACTGGCTTCAACATCACAGTTATTAAACTGAAAGAGCCTTGCATCTGGATTATTCCTTGGCATCACTACATGATTTACAGTTAACTCCATGTTTGACAATTCTGACTGTGATATGCCACTTAACATTTATGTTTTAATATCTTCTTAGGACACCATCTCATAATTTACTTTTACTTTTAAAATTCAGTGGGGCAGGGATCCCAACTCTGCTTTTGCAAGTAAAGTCACTTCTGGATTTTATTCCAGAGGGAGTATGTATATATATTTTTAATAGAGAGGACTTCATAATAAATGAGACTATAGTTTTCATCTGAGAATAATTGTGCGTTTGAAACAAAATAATTTATTAAACAAAACACTTATTTGTTTTGTTTTTCTTTCCTTCATCTTATATTCCTTTTGAGTTTCTAATGTGAAACCTATCTTTCCAAGTGAAGGATTATTACCAAAAGTTAAAAAAAAAAAAAAACTCTGGAGTAATTCTAGTATCATACATCCTGAAGCTGTCATTAGTCCATCTTACTGTCAGTTTTATATAAAAAGAAAAATATCTTGGGTGTGTATCTTCCTATTTTTCTAAATTTAGAAATTCTCAGGTCCAAGATATGTAATTTAGAAAGTTTAGGAAAAGCTGTTCTTTATATAACATTGGTTTTACCATATCGGGGGTAGAAATCTCTGTGATATGCCCATTTTCTTTATCTGTACATACCATCTAGGTTCTCAGCTTAGTTTTGATCTGCTCCAGAAGAAATATGCATAAACAAGCAGCCGTAATGATGAAAAGAAGTTAAAAACTTGATGATCTTATATTGCCTGAGTTTGAGAGTCTAGAATCTGTACTGCATCTTGTCATTATCAGTCTCTCTCTTCCATGAAATCTCCACTGCTTCTTGCTCTCTCTACAAATGAAGCCACATTGGAGAAAGAAGGTGAAGTTTCAGCAACATGAAATGATGAAAGATGCTTAAGATTTTTTCCTGCTTTATTAAATAATCTAAGCATGGTTTTTGCTCTTCTGTCTCTTAAATAGAGCAATCGAACCCTGAATGCTGGCCTTTTCGTTGGCATATGTATCTTTGTTTTGAGGTTATGAGGTCTTCTTGCATTATTGATTTTGCCCTAAATGAAAGTTCCACTTCTGATATGTAGTTGAGTTAGTTTAAGGTATAAATGAAAAGAGAAGAACAAGTCTAGTCTGAGCTCCGCCACTTATTTGCTGTGCAATTTGCCAATTAACTGAATTTATCTGGGCATCAGATTATCTAAGATTGGGGAGAATGGTAGATTACATCACAAGCATTATCATTCTGTCCTTCTATGATCTAATATCTCTGATGATGCTTCAATAAAATACAGTTTTAAATTACCATTGCAAACTAACTTATCAAGACATTTTCTGTCAGATGCCAAATTTAAATCTATAAGATCGATTAAAATGTTGTATTTTCTAAAAAAATCTAACTTAAAAATTGTGAAATAAAGCATTATTTAAAAATCCCAAAACTCATTCTAAACTTCAAATTACTAGAGTTAAAAAATAAAAACTCAAAATCTGGGAGCAAATGCAAAAGCAGTGATGGTAAGTCAACATCTCTGCTTTTAAAAGTCATTTGCTAATAGTTTAACTACTATTTCCTTGTTAAAGGAAAGTATTTGTTGTTTATCCCTTAAATCAAAGATTATTTCTATCTTAAATCATTCATAAGATATCTTTACTAGTCAATATTAATCTTATTCAGTAGTTCATAGCTATGTTATATGTCTATGAGACACAATGAGTATATGTGTTTACTTACAATTTTGATGCTTATTACTGGTAATGAAAATGATAAATACAGGAATGTAATTGGCTTCGAGGCTTCTTTAAAGCATTAGTTCACAATTCTTCATCAAAATTTCCTTTTTCACGTATGACATCAAAGTAAGGGTTTATAACTTGGAACTTTTTTTAGGATTCATTCTCTGAAGTATTTCTGTTTCTTGTTTTGTTTTGTGGTCACTAACCACAGAGAAATTTGTCTTTTTTACATACGCTGGAAATAATTTACTGCTTTTAGAAATATTAAACCACACACAAAAAAACCCCCCACAAATGTTAAAGAAACATTATGGGTCTGCCGAAGCCCTCAGAAAGCCAGGAAATTGAGAGTTGATGCGGAAACTCCGATCTGGCTCTATGTCCAAGGGACTTTAGACCTTTGAAGAATGACAGGTAGCACCCAGCCCACATACAAGCAAATATTAAAAAACAAAAACAAAAACAAAAAGCACAGTATTGACAGGAGGATGTGGTAGAGGGCACACATGATTAGTGCAATTTATCTGAGACATTAATATTCACATTGACTTACTATCAAAAGTACTCTTCATAAACACCAATTCTTGCCTAAACTTGATCCATAGAGAAAAATCGTAAATTCAGCAGTCTTCTAAAATGACAATGCAGATTTTGATCTGTGGTAGAGATGTATCTAACGGTATGAACTTGACAAAAATTGTATTCTCCAGTGAATTTTTAGAAGTAATATTCACTTGGACAGTCTTTGCATTTGGTATATGGAGAAACAATGCTTTTGAGTGCATCTATTTTACTGATTTTACTTAAGAGGCCAGAGATCCAGGTTATTCACACAGATTAGGTCCCAGGAAATAAAGTCTCCTGTATGTACACAATACAGAAGGCAAAAGTTCAATGGCTGTAGTGTATATATATATTTTATAAGTGATGTTTTTCAAACATTATCTTACATATAATCATGTAGAAACTGAAATTCATAAATCAATTAAGAGCAAATTTCTATTGATGAAAATATTTAATCCAGTTTGTAATTACATTGTATTGAATTGATTTAAATGACGTTAACACTTTTCCTCAAGAACTTATACTTGCCTGTTGTTTCCATTTTAATATTTATTATTTGGTGCAGAAAATGTATTTTGAATTTTTAATGAAACATCTATATTAAAAGTGGTTTTATTTTAAAAATTATTAAATATGTAATTTATTATCACAAGCCTCATTCATAGCAAATTATATTACTCTATTCAATACAATGCTTTAAGTTTCTAAAATCTATAAATAGAGAAAGACTTAACAGTTCTTGTATTATAGATATACCCTTGATGGTATCATTCAAAATGAATTGTCATATAACAGTAATAGTATACTTTTAAAAGTATTTCTGTGGCACTGGAGCTTTGTCAAAATAATTAGGCAGTGAAAATTAATAAATTAATGTATTGCTTCATTTACCGTCATATTATTTGCTTTCTTTGTAAATGAAAAAGAACGGTGGTTAGAACTAAATGTATCAGTTACTTAAAGTAAGCACATTTGGAATCTGAAAGATAAAGAATTGAATCAGAAAGCATAAACTTCTTCCAATTTTAATTAAGAAAAATAATTTTTGTTTTTTGATATAAACATTACCTCACCAAATATAGTTTTTTCAATTTAGAGCTCTGTTTTAAAAGCAAATTGACTAGGGCGCCTGGGTGGCTCAGATGGTTAGGCGTCTGCCTTCGGCTCAGGTCATGATCCCAGGGTCCTGGGATCTAGTCCCGCATAGGGCTCCCTGCTCCTTGGGAGTCTGCTTCTCCCTCTGCCTTTCTCTCTCGCTCTGTCTCTCATGAATTAAAAAAAAAAAAAAAAAAGCAAATTGACTGTAAGAATGTGACATAATGGATGGTATATTTAAGAAGTACTCATTTCTTAATATACATTCCAATTTATCGAACACTGATAATTTGCCTGCCTACACTAGTGATTTCAGAAAATACTGGTAAAATAACAATCCTTTAGTGAGAAACATTTAACAACCTATTAAGTCGGACTTAAATTATTTTTATACTTCTAAAAGGATTAATTATTGCAGTCTAAAAACACTTTCCACACTGATTGAATTTTTATATATTAGTTTAGATCTAAAATCTGGCTTTCTGTACTTGAACATAGAAATGTTTAAAACATATTATTAAATAAAGATTCAGGAGCATAATTATAATTTTTCATATGACATATTCCAAATCATAGATTTGATCGGGTTGCAGTTCATGTATAAATAAATGAAATTATTCAACCTACTTTTTAACATAAATCCCCCCCCCACCATATACACAGGAAACACGTTACCAGGCAGAAAAATTAGTACATGAACAAAAGTTGTCATAACGCACTCCTAAAGATTAAGCTTTGTGAGCGTAAAAATCACCACTTTACAAATAAGAATCATTTTGCCTTTCTATTCTGGGCTTAAAGGAAGACATCTGACACATTTACATGGCAAACTTAGTCAATGTTTGGAAATGCTTTGTAGTGGCCAAAAGCTGTGCATTTCCTTCTGTTGACCTGATTTTTTTCTTCCAATAAAGTTAATTAATAGAAGATGCATCAAACAGGATTATTGCAGATGTGCACATACTGCAGTGCTAATTGCTCTTATTTTTTACAATCCAGTCCTGCACATGCTTTAATTTATATTTGCCTGAGTTAGCTTTTTAGAGTGAATTAGCGGCACTCTGCCACACACTGAATAGTAATGTGCTTGCATCACTCGATTATCTCAGATGTGTTATTGTCTAGAATCCATGCTCCTAATTTCCTTACCACCCACACCCATCTCTTTCCTCTGTTTGGAAGGCTGATTTGTGTTAAGAAGGGACCACCAAGCTATTAACTCTAGGACATAACTGGCATTGTTCAGAGAGAGCGGGGCTTATGATCATATCACATTTTAACTCTTCCACCAGCATTATCCTTGTTTCCCCAATGCTTTCAAGAGGCAATAACTCCAAATGCCTCGCATGGAAATGATAAACTGCCTGTTGTGCCTTTTCTTTGAAGGCATTCTCCTGCAGAGTATCATATTTAAATAAATTGCCATTGAGTTTAGCAAGCAGCACAATCATGCCCATTGAGGTAGAGTCTTTTGATCATATTTTGTAATGCAATCAAGGATCACATGAGGATTCTCGAGCAGGCCAGCCTTGCTGTGTGCTAAATAGGCGACAGGAGAAAGAAAACATTAATTGCCCTGAATCCCACTGACATAACAAAGCACACCTGTGTCCCAGATACTCCAGACCCTGAGGTAGAAGTTACATGAATGACCAGGGTAACTCTTTTCACTCGACTGATCAGTGATTTCAAACTACCAGATTAAAAAAATTGCCGATATATTCAAATTGCCAAAAAAAGCTAAAATGTGTGCACATAAGCACAGCACTTATGTACCTTTATGTAACGGAATGTCCTAGATAGGAAGCCCAAGACGTGGGTTCTAGGTCCACCTATTTGTTGACATCTCTCTGCCACTAGTCTCCTCGTCCGTCACACCCTCTCAGAAGTTGGCAGGACAGGCACAGTCACTGCCTACTTACCAGAACAGTTGTCTTGAGGGTTTCGTGAGAGAATTGTTAAGAAAAACTTTAAAAATATAAGGGACTTTACAAATGCGCTATTCTGATAACTGTGTGGATGCGTATGGCACAGACTGTGAATGGTGTCCCATTCTCATGACCTCTTTGCAAACATTTTTACAGTATTGATGTTTCTGGGGGAAAAAAAAAAAGACTTAGGGGTCTTTCATCTACCAAAGATAACGAGGCACTAGTAGGGAGTTTCTAACTGACAGATTAATTGAGGAAACTTGGGGACACTGTGGAACTTCAGTCAATGGATTTAAAAACAGGCGGCAGATGTGGAAGTGGGGGCTTGTAAGGAATTTCCTGCTCTGCTGGTCCAGCATTCTGACTTTCTGTTAAACTCTAAGATATCAATGAGATAGGACTAGTCTATACCATCCCAAATCATTTCCTGCTAACAGATACTGTTTATTAACCTGTTACCCTCTCTGCCTTCTTTTTTTTTTTTTTTGATGGCACAGGGGAGAGATCTCTTCTATCTTTTCTAAGATAGTTTTGTACTTCAGATTTATCTCTGCCCCCAAGAATAGGATGTAACTTTTATGTTGCATTCCAGTGAGACCTCAGAAATCAAAATGGAAATGCCATTTTTTTTCCCCCAGAATGTTTCTCCTCTTTCATAAAGAAGAAATGTGGAGGTCTGGTCCTAGTCTAATACCTTACCTCTTTGCCAAAAGGGAATTAAAAAAAAAAACAAAACCCACCAAGGGGATTGAAGTAGGAAAGCACATCTTTGGTCCTAAAAGGTGAAGACTGAGGCTCCTTCATAAATGTTAAAAAATGTTAATAATTCTACCTCCTTATTATGAGCTGAAGTCACATAACCTGAAAAATAAATGAATGAGAAGACAAATGAGCTACATGGCTTTCATATTACTTTAGAGCCTATGTTAGTTAGCTAGGGCTGCCATAAGAAAGGATCACAGGCTGGACTGAAACAACAAAAATGTATTTTCTCACAACTTTGGAGGCTAGAAATACAAGCTCCAGGTGTGGCAGGGTGGGTTTCTTCAGAGGCCTTTCTCCTGGGCTTGGAGATGGCTGGCTTCTCCCTTGTCTTCACATAGCCTCTCCTCTGTGTGTTCCTATGGCCTAATCTCCTCTTCTTATAAGGACACTGGTCGTATTGAATTAAGCTCACCCTCATGACCTCATTTAATCTTACCTCCTTAAAACGTCTGTCTCAAAATACAGTCACCTTCTGAGGTACTAGGGGGTTAGGACTTCAACATGTGAATTTTGGGAGGACAAAATTCAGCCCATAACAGACCCCTTTTTGTCCAAAGAGTACTGAAAAATTTTGCTTGAAATACCTTGAAAAGAAATCTCTTCCCTCAAGTCCTATTGACATTGCAGAAAACATAAAATGTATTCAATTTATAATCCTGCCTGCCAATTCAGGTGGGATTCCTAGGAGATACAGTGATGACTTTTGGATTAAAAAAAAAAAAAACCCAGCTGAAGTAATTAATCAAAACCTAAATTGAAATCAGAAGTGGTAAATGATAAAAATTTAAATAATCTAAGAAACACTTTTTTTCATTGTATAAGGGAAGAGCTACTTCAAACATCTGTTCTTTTTTAGATCAATCCACACAAATAGCCCACAGTCCCATCTATAACCCTGTCTTATATTTCCCCATAGCCTTTGGTTCTTGCACCTCCAAACTGATAGTTCGGCCCCTGTCATCCCCACCCTATTTTGTAAATGTTAATTTTATGGGGATAAAGTGTTGTCTGTTTTGGTCACCTCTATAATCCCAACGTTAGCCATACAATGAAAGTTGAGTAAATATTTCTTGAATAAGTAGCAAGGTTGTTGCTAAACATGAGGGGCTAGGAATTTGGAGCTCCAAGTTACTTCCTATTGCATCTTATGCTTTGTGCATTGCAGGAGCAACAAAAAATATCTGGGTCTCCTGTAAGTCCAGAGTGTTTTAGCTAAAGCAGATCTTTATAAAAGACTTGAAAAAGTCTGGTGTAGTCTCAGTCAGATCATGGAACATTTTGATTAGTAGACATACCTGTGAGCCAATCGCTTCATGAGATAAAAAAGCAGTTGCTTATAAGTCAGCATATATCTTATCCATATACACATTACCTCTAATTCTTAAAGTAACCCACAGAGTGATGTATATAATCCTCATTTTACAAATGATGCAATAAAGTTCAGAGAGGTTAAGTAACTTACCCAAGATTTCACAGCCATTAACGGACAGAGCCAGGATTTCAACTTAAGTTTGTCAGGTTCAAGGCCCCATGACCTCACCCCTATCCAACTTCGTTTCTAGTCAAAATGGCCACTCTAATGGGGTTGGGGACACATAGCTAGTTAGAGCCTAGTAATATTTTTCAGTATCCTGCTTTCTTAGAAAGGTAAAAGAATTGTCAAAATACTACTCTTCTCAGTAAAGTCAAACAAAAATATTGGCTTCTTATAAATACAACATGTGTAATTAAAAGCTGGGTGGCATTTTCTGAAAAGAAAGGAAAATCATTCGTCCTTTCTCAACCGATTTTCTCATAACTTGACTTCAACTAACCTTATTAATCAGGACAATGAAGAAAAAATTCACAAGACCCATGAGTCAGCCCATTTCAGATTCTCAGTGTCAGCATATGGCCTCAAAGCCCAGACGCAGTATTTTCACATGATGCATCTTTGACTATTTATTACAGGGGAGGTAGGAGAAGAGGAAAGCAGTCTGTTTTGTTATCCATCCAGGAACACAGTTAATTGTTTTCATTCCCAAAGGCAACTTGGCAGTTTTGGGCTTGGTGCCCACATTGTTCAAGCTGCGTTTGTTCTCACGTCTCCAGAAGGGCTTTTAAAAAAATATTTTAAATATTCCTGTTTCTTCATGTCCCCTTCCCATCCTCTAGAGAAATCGTTTAAATCATATGATTGATCTAATTTAGGCAGCAACTCTGCTATGGCTCTTCAGCAGGGAGACTTGTTTTCTTTTAACTTTATGGTACTTTATATAGGACACTTTAGTCATTTTTATATAATTTCTAGCAATCTGCAATCCCAGAGTCTCATCTGTTTTTTAAAATGCTTTATAAATATTGTGTACACAACTGAAAGTCTTTTTTTCCAGGCTTAAGCAAAGTAAGGTCTAAAAATAAATTAAATTTTCTTTTCCATCCATGTTTAATTCTAGTGATTGGATTTTAATATGGGGTAGAAATGATATGTTTGGGGTCCATGTGTATATTCATTGTATATAGAAGGCTTTCAGTCAATGGTTGGGGAGTTGAACTAATATGCTGGCCATGTGGCTTGTTCACTTGCCCCAGATCCCTCCCTCACTGTCACATATTTGTGAGGTCCATGGCCTACCAAGTCTGTTTCTTTGATTCACATCTCCCTTGTGGCTGCCCAGCCATATGATGTTTTGCAAGGCGCTCAATCTCTTTACACTTAGTTTCCCCATTTGCTAAGTGGACAATAATGGTATGTGTCTCAAGAAGGTGTGCAAGTTAAATAGGATTACCTGTCCAGGTAAAGGATTTAGACTAGTGTCTCTCACATCATACCCCCTAATAACTATTTGGTTTTGTTATTATTGGGGTTACTACTATCATCACAGATGATGTGAAAAAAAAAATCACTCTTCATTTTTAAGGAAAGGAACAAAAGCTATCTACGGACTCTTCTCCCTGCGGTTCTGTGTATGTTTGGAGCTGAGAATCCCTCAGCTTTCTTTTTTTTTTTTTTTAAGATTTTATTTATTTATTTGAGACAGAGAGAATGAGAGAGAGCATGAGAGGGAGGAGGGTCAGAGGGAGAAGCAGACTCCCCGCCGAGCAGGGAGCCCGATGCGGAACTCGATCCCGGGACTCCAGGATCATGACCTGAGCCGAAGGCAGTCGCTTAACCAACTGAGCCACCCAGGCGCCCCAAGAATCCCTCAGCTTTCTAATGCCAACATGGCTACCGCACAGTTAACATACAAACTTGCTACCCTCAATCTAAATTTGTTGTCAGTTTTGCCCACATTTTAAATCCTTTCCCAGCCACACTCACAAATGCAAAAATATGTGTATGCAGAGAGGGTGGAAGGTTGGACCTTCACTCCTAAATAACATTAGTTCACTGGGATGAATGGTTTTCCCTTTACCTCTTCCCCTTCCCTCAGTAAATCTGATTTATTCACAGTAACTCAGGAGCAGTTGAGGTAAGGATGACTATTCCCCAGCAATGGAAAAGGTTGTAAAACTGTTTCTGACTTAACAATAGTAGGAAGGTTCCTACTGGGTGGAGGAGGAGGTAAACTGGGTCACTTGATATCTAGGACTAAACATTATTCTAAAAGACTTTATGTGATTGATTATTTTCAAATATTTTTTCAAAACCTTACTGACTACTCAAAGTTTTAAGGGCAACAAAATAAAAGCCCTATTTTCTTGGTTACTGACCACACTATCCGTCCTGCCTCTTCAAGGAAGGACCCTTGTGGTAAGCCCTTCTCACCCCCCACCAATGTCCCAGCCACCAGAAAGAGAACTAGTGCAAAGCATGTTATGGGTGCTCTGTGTTACTTGACATATGGCTAGAAACTTCAAGTGTTTGAACTTGCTATCTTGCTCATCAGTGTCACATGTAATCTACTTCATCATTCAAATCAGAGGAAATAATATGTTCCGCATTTTTACAAAATGTAGGACTCCCTTGCAATTCCTGAGATCTGAGTTTGGAACTGGAAATGAACCTTTCCAGAACTAAGTTAAAACTAATGTTGTCAAGCACAGCATCACGGTCCAGAGGGAAAAAAGAAACACATCCAACTAAGGTTCACTACGTAAAAGGTTTTCCAGTCCCCTTAGTCATCAAATGCGTCCTTAGAAACCATGTTGATGAATTACATGTAAAGGAATCAGAAACAAAGGTATTATTAACACAAGGCTTCAAAGGGAGAAATACTGGGCCATGTGTTCTTTCAAGTTTTCTAAATATTGTTCAGTTTTACAACTGATAAGTTGAAAAGTAGATATTTTACAGCATTATTGAGCAATAGTTCACATACCTACAGCTCATCCACCTGAAGTATACAAGTCAGTGATTTTTAGTATGCTCACAGATATATGCTAGGACTACCACAATTTTCGAACAGTCGAACCACTTTAAGAAGAAACCGTTTATCATTTAATGATCACCCCCCAATGTTCCTATGCCCACCAGCCCTAAGCAATTAGCAATCTACTTTTGTATTTATTGATTTGCTTATTCTAGACATTTCATACAAATGGAATCATGTACTATGTAGTCTTCTGTAACTGGCTTCTTTCATTTAGCATCATGTTTTCAGGGTTCATCCATGTTGTAGCATGTATCAGTATCTCAGTCATTTTTATGGCCAAATAATATCCCCCGGTATGGACATACCACATTGTGTTTATCTATTCATCAGCTGATGGAAAATTGGGTCCTTTCCACTCTTTAGCTATTGTAAGTAATACTGCTCTAATGTGTATGTACAAGTCTTAGTTTGGATATACATTTCATCCTCTTGGGAATATAGCTAGGAGTGGGATTGCTGGGTAATATAATAACTCTATGTTTAACTATTTGAAAACAAAATAACTATTTGAAGAACTACCATAGTGCATTCCAAAGTGGCCTTACCATTTTACATTCTCCCCAGCAGTGCATAAGGAGTCCAATTTTTCCACATTCTTGTCAGCACTTGCTATAATCTGACTTTTTGATTGTAGCCATTCTACTGCGTGTGAAGGACTATCTCATTGTGATTTTGATTTGCATTTCTTTAATGATATCAAGCATGTTTTCATGCCCTTTCTGGTCATTTATGGTATATCTTCTTTGGAGAGTTGGGTTATCTTTGTGTTATTGAATTTTATGTGTTCCTTATATATTGTGGATACAAGTCCCTTGTCACATATAAGATTTGCAGATGTTTTCTCACATTCTGTGGGTTACCTTTTCCTTTCTTGATAGTGCCCTTGAAGCACAAAAGTTTTAAATTCGGGTGAAGTCCAATTTACCTATTTTTTCTTTTGTTGCTCATGCTTTTAGTCATATCTAATAATTCATTGCCAAATCCCAGGTGATAAATATTTATCACTTTTTTTTTAAGATTTACTTATTTATTTTGGAGAGAGAGAGCACAAGAGAGCACAGGGGAGAGGGGCAGAAGGCGAGGGAGAGAGAATCTTTAGCAGGTTCCACACCCAGTGCAGAGCCTGACACGTGGCTTGATCTCAGGACCCTGAGATCATGACCTGAGCCAAAATCAAGACTCGGTTGCTTAACCAACTGAGCCACCCAGGTGCCCCTCATTATGCTTTCTTCTAAAAGTTTTATACTTTTAGTTCTTACATGTATGTTAATTTTTGTACCTGTTATGAGGTAAGGGCTCAATTTCATTCTCTTTTGCATGTGGCTCTCAAGTTTTCCCAGCACCATTTGTTGAAAGAACTATTTCCCCACTGAATGATCTTAGAACTCTTGCTGAAAATCAGTTGTTCTTAGATACGCGGGATTATTTTTGGACTCTCAATCCTATTTATTTGATCTATATGTCTACCCTTTTGCCGCCACCATACTGCCTTGATTAATGTAAATTTGTAGTAAGTTTTGAAATTGAGAAATGTGAATCTTTCTACTTTTTTTTTCAAGATTGTTTTGTCTATTTCAAATCCCTTGAATTTCCATGTAAACTTTAGAATTAACACGTCAATTTCTATAAAGAAGTTAGCTGGAATCCTAATAGGGAGTGCACTGAATCTATACATTAATTTGGGGAGTATTGCCACCTTAACAATACTAAATTTTCCAATCCATGAACATGGAGATTTTTTTCCATTTATGTAGATATTTTAAATTTCTTTCAACTATGTTTTGTAGTTTTCAGAATAAGTTTTGCACTTCTTTTGTTGAATTTACTCCTGAATACTTTATTGTTTTTGATACTACTATAAATTGAATTTTTCTTAATTTCATTTTCAGATTGTTCATTGCAAATTATGGAAACACTACTGATTTTTGTAATGATGCTGCAACCTTAATGAACCCATTTATTAGTTCTATTACTTGCTTGTTTGTTGTTTGAGTAAACTTCTTAGAATTTTCTATAGACAAGATCTGGATGTCTTTTATTTCTTTATAGTACCTAATTCCTGGACCCTCCAGTATAATTTTGAAAAGAAGTGGTGAGAGTGGACATCCTGGTCTTGTTAGTGATCTGAGTTGGGGGGGAAGCATTGTGTTTCTTAATATTATTATTATTTTTAATATTAATATTTTAAAGTTAAGATATTAATACATCTCGTGTCTCTTTTACACTGCTTTCTTTTGCATTAAGTAAAAGAAAAAATTTATTCCCTGAATGGTTTCTTTTAAGGCTACTTTATGCATCTCAACTCCTCAGAATCAGACTTATACTAACTTAATTTTGGTAAGATATAGAAACATTACTCCTATAGAGCTCTATTCCCTTTCCCCCTTTCTGTGATACTATTGTTTTGGTTATTATATCTATAAATGTTACAAACTGAACAACATATTGTTATAATTATTACTTTGTATTGTTTTATGATTTTTGAAGAATCCAAGAGAAGACTCAAGAATGTGATACCCTGATGATAAGGGTTTTAAAGGCTTTATAGATTCTTACTTTGATCATGAACTGATTTGCAGGATGCCATTTTATCCTTTGAGCAGCACCACTATGGTTGCTTGGTTGCTATGGTTCATTGTTGTTACCATTTAATTGCTTCATATCTCATATTGTGTGACTTCTAACAGCAAAGATTTAGATACCAAGAAGGACTTGACCTACTTAAAAGCATCTTAATAATGATGGGTTTAAATCCATAATGCACCTAACCATCATGATATAGATTAGTTCCTCAATCAGTTGTCTTTTGTGGATAAAAAATATAATAAAAATTGCCATGTTAGAGGAAGCTTTGGATTTTTCTTAACTGTTTTGTTTTGTTTTGTTTTGGAATGGGAGTATTACACAGAGTATAAAATCTATCTTGTGCCTTTATGAAGCAGTATAAGAAGGTGAAAGTACAAGTTTTGTTTTCTGATTTCATATTTTTCTCTCCTAACTACCTTTACAACTTATGACACCTTCCAAATATTATTGTTTTGAGTCTTCCTCAACTTGAGGTATTGTATTCTGTTCATCTTGGTTCCTCTAGAACCTAAAAAGTCCCTAGCACATAGGAGATGGTCAGAAATTGTGTGTTGAATATTATGAACACTTTAGATTTTGATTCTTAAAGATGTGGATCTTTTTCTCCTCAAGAGGTTTCAGGAACTTCCCAATTTTATGCCAAGATTGATCCTATTTGAGAAAGTGCAAGATGATGTTTTTATTTCACATCTTCTACTAAATCTCAGCCATGTGATGACTATGCTCCTAAAGAAGCCAAGTGTGTCTCCACAAAACTGATTCTATTTGGTGTCCATATATGGTAAGAGGCACAAATGTACAGAACTGTCTGCTCAGCCTTCAATTTAGGTGGACATAATGTAACAGGGGAATCACTGGGTAGGAATAACGGTCAAACTAGGAAAGTGTCCTGGATTCTGTAGCTAGGGTAGAGAATCAGGCAAAATGGCTAATAATTAAACTTATAAAGAGTGAGGTGATAATACTGATGATGGGTGCAGATAGCAAGTGGTGAAGTTCACAAATGGGAGAATTGAGCACTTGCCTGAGTCTGTTCATAAAGCTTCTACCTCTCCAGAGAATAGGAGCTTTATGAATGGATTGAGGCAAGAGCTTGAATACTGACACCACAAAGAGGTGTGAGTTTAGGATACAGATTTTAATCATTATCTAGCATGTGTTTTGAAGACATCAATGAGAGCATTAAGGAACAATTTACATTTTATGTATCATAAAATTGTGCTTTTTATATTTTTGATTAATGTTCCATTTAATGAAAATGGTCTTGTTTCATAGTCACTTTTCTTGGAAGGAGGTAGAAAATTAACCTTTAGATGCTCCTCCTAGATGTATTTATTAACATATTTAACTCAAGCAGCAGAACAGACTAGTGGTTTAGATGTTTTTATGTCCCTTTTTACCGATGAGGTAAAGGAAGTCCACCAAATGTAAATAAAGTGGTCAAAGTCACATAGCTAAGCATTAGTAGAGATGGGATTCACACCACTCTATTACATTACAGATAACAAAAATAGGAAATTCATAGACTTCAACTTCTGCCATGAAAAATAAATTAATCCTAGTTTTGTTTTATCACTATAAACAACTAGAAAAGTCAACAAAATATATAAAACCATCATTTTCAGATGTTGAAAAGCAGATAGTAAAGGATTGTGATGTTTGAGAGAAGGGAAACAAAGTGCATCAGCTTTCTGCCTGAAATTTTCTGGACCATGGGGCGGGGAGGAAGAGCCCAAAGAGAAGGCAACAGTCTTGCTGACAGAGAAAAAAAGAAGTGAGAGTTCTGGGAGGCTGAGGCAACTGAAAATACAGGTACCAGAGAGGATGTAGCTAAATAAAAAGGGGGCATAGGACTCTGCATAGGGGTGTCTGGAGTCTGTAATTACTAACCATACTTGTATAGGATAGAGCTTCATGAGGTCAGGCTAGGAACTACTGGGGAGCTTGTAAGCTGAACAATTTCTAGAGTTCACTGGGGAGAGTTGGATATCCGAGTTCCAACTAGCTAGAAACCTTGTTGAACACCTGGGGCATTCAATTTAATGCCCAGCACTAAATATTAAAATACATTGCCTTAATAGTAAAGCTGAACTAGATACAAAGTAAAGGATACTCTAGACCTTCCATAATATAACTTAAAACTAAGATTTGAAATAATCAAGTTGATCTGAGAGTAACTTAACTGCCAAACTAAACAAAGTTCAATACTCTTTGAAGGAAGACAACAAAATTCAATCAACAACAAAGTATGTACAATGGGAATGGAAAATAGAAGCATAAAGCTGTAAAGCTCTTACTTTTTTACATGATGTGGTATACTACTGGATGATAGTCTCCAATATGTTAAAGATGAATGTTGTAAATTCTTGAGCAACTGTTAGAAAATCAAAACAAAACAAAAACCTTGGCATCAGATTTAAGAAAAAAGAAAAAGAAATAAAAGAAAGAAAGGAAGAAAAGAAAAGATAAAAGAAACCAAAAACCAAAACAAAAGATGTATAACATTGGCCCAAACTAGGAAATAATGAATTTAAAACAAGACAGGAAAAGAGAAAAAAATTGAATAAATGAAAAAATAAAAGATAGGAAAAATAGATAGGATGACAGACTTAAACTCAATTATATTGGTAGTTACATTAATTAGAGTCTAAACATTCAAACAAGAAGGCAGAGATTTGGGGTGTCTGGATGGCTCAGTCCATTAAGCATCCAACTCTTGATTTTGACCTAGGTCATGATCTCAGGGTGGTGAGACTGAGCCCTGTGTGGGGCTCCACACTCATTAGGCAGTCTGCTTAAGATTCTCTCCTTGCCCTTCCCTCCCACAGTGCACAGGCATGCACATGCATATGCTCTCTATCTCTCTCTCTCTCAAAAAAATAAAAGAGGGCTGTTTGGGTGGCTCAGTCATTTAAGCATTGGACTCTTGATTTTGGCTCAGGTCATGATTCAGGGTCGTGAGATCAAACCCAGTGTGGGTTTCCACACTCAGCAGGGAGTCTTCTTGAGATTCTCTCTCCCCCTCTCCCCCTGCCCCTCTCCCTACTCTCTCTCTCTCTCAAATAAATAAATTCTTTTTTAAAAATTTAATTAATTTATTTATTTTTAAAGATTTTATCTATTTATTTGTCAGAGAGAGAGAGCACACAAGCAGGGGGAGTGGCAGGCAGAGGGAGAAGCAGGCTCCCCGCTGAGCAAGGAGCCGGATGCGGGACTCCATCCCAGGACCCCGGGATCATGACCTGAGCTAAAGGCAGATGCTTAACTAACTGAGCCACCCAGGTGTCCTCAAAATAAATTTTTAAAAAGGGACTTATAAAAAGAAAAGGCAGAGATTGTAAGAATGAATTAAGTACATACATCCAACTATAATGCAAATTAGAAGAAATGAATTATATTATATGAAGATATAACAATAAAATATATGTATATAATATATACGGATATTCAAGTAAAAGGATGGAAAAAGATATACCATGCATACACTTAAGCACTGTAGTGATTATATTAATATCTAATGAAGAAGACTTAATGACAAGGAATATACAGGGATAAAGGGGGGTATTTTGTAATAATAAAAGGGTTAATTCCATCAAGAGGACCTAAAATTTCAAAATGTGTTTGCACCTAGTAACACAGCTTCAACATATCTGCTTCTACTACTGACAGAACGGAAAGGAGAAAAACAGCAATCCACAGTTGTTGTTGAAAATGTCAATAATTTACAGAAAAGGTTCACAGGAAATCAGTAAGGATATAGAAGAGTTAAAAAACACTATCAACTAAGGGATGATTAATAAAACATAGTAACCAACAACAGTAGAATATATATTCTTTTCAAGAATACATGGAACATTCACCAAGAATGACCTTATTCTCAACCATAAAATAAGCCTCAAAATGTAAAAGAATTGAAATCACATAGATTGTATACTTAATTCTTACCGCAATGGAATTAAATTGATATTGAATAACAAAATTTACTTCAAAAATAACCAAATGTTTGAAAATTAAGCAATCTTCTTCTAAATAATCCCATATGCCAAAGAACAAATCACAATTAGAAAATACTGTGATTTGAATAAGAATGAACACACAAGGTGTAAAAATTTGTGGGATGCCATTAAAGCAGTGTTCAGAGGAGAATTTGCATTTTTCAATAATTATTTTTGTAAAGAAGTAAGTTCTAAACTCCATGATCCATGTAAAGAAGTCAAGAAAAAAAGCAAACTAACTCCAAACTAAGTAGAAGAGAGAAACTAGGAAAGAATAAGTGTCAACAATATGGAGATCAATCAATAAAAAAAATTCAGTGTTTTTGATTTTTTAAAATTTTTTTATTGTTATGTTAATCCCCATACATTACATCATTAGTTTTAGATATAGTGTTCCATGCAGTGTTTTTGATTTTTAATAGTTTCTTTCATTCTTAAAGTTTCCTTCTCTTTGCTTGCATTACCCATCTGTCCTTGCATGTTGCCTGCTTTTTCCACTAGAGCCCTTACATATTAATTATAGTAACTTTAAATTCGCTCTTCTGTTCTATAATTCAAAATCCGTGTCATATCTGAGTTGGGTTCTAATGCTTGCTTTGTCTCTTCAGACTGTGGATTTTTATCCTTTTAGCATGCCCTGTGATTTGTTGTTATTTGTTACTGATATCTGGATATGATGTATCCAGTAATAAGAACTGAGGTAAGCAGGTCTTTAGGGTGAAGTTTTACACTAACATTTAACATTAAACACATCCCAACCAGGAGGTGTCCTTTTTCTTTTCTTCCCTGTTGGCTTTGGGCTTCCCAAAGTACTCTCTTCAGACAGTTTCTGTTTTGCAGCTTGTTGGGCTGTAATGCACTGTTATCTTGGAGCCTTACAGGATGGTAAAGTGTAGTGGGGAGGGAAAGTGTTCTTTAAAAAAAATTTTTTTTATTTTTTAAAGATTTTATTTATTTATTTGTCAGAGAGAGAGCATGCACAAGCAGGGGACAGAGGGAGAAGCAGGCTCCCCGCCGAGCAAGGAGCCCCATGTGGGACTTGATCCTAGGACCCTGAGATTATGACCTGAACTGAAGGCAGATGCTTAACTGACTGAGTCACCCAGGCATCCCAAGTGTTCTTTTTAAAAATTTTTTATTTTAATTCAATTTAGTTACATATAGTGTATTATTAGTTTCAGGGGTAGAATATAGTGATTCATCAGTTGCATGTAACACTCAGTGTTCCTTACATCAAGAGCCTTCCTTAATGCCCATAGCTCGATTACTCCATTCCCCCCACCCGCCTCCCCTCCAGCAACCCTCAGTTTATTTCCTATAGTTAAGAGTCTCTTATGGTTTGCCTCCCTCCTTGTTTTTATCTTATTTTATTTTTCCTTCCCTTCCCCTATGTTCATCTGTTTTGTTTCTTAAATTTCACATATGAATGAAATCATGGTATTTGTCTTTCTTTGACTGACTTATTTTGCTTACCATAATACCCTCTGGTTCTATCCATGTCATTGCAAATGGCAAGATTTCATTCTTTTTGATGGCTGAGTAATATCCCATTATATATATATATATATATATATATATATATATATATATATATCAGCTACTGTGGACATTGCTGCTATAAACATTGGGGTGCATGTGCCTGGGGAGGGAAAGTGTTCTATATACTTGTGATTAAATCAATCTTTTAGTGGGCCTGTGACCCTGAGCTGTGATCTTTACAAGTGTTTTTAGCTGTTCCCCTTCTCTCTTGGGTTAGACAAAAAGTCTAGATGGGGCTGGAATGGGAAAAATGCCCTTTCCTTGAGTTGGGTCGGGCTCTGGTAGTCTTTTTCCCCTGGAGAGTTGGAGCAGTAGACCTTTGTTATGGAGAATATATTTCACAATGATTACCCTTCACCTTTCTACCAGAGGCACAAAGGGATCTTTCTGTGCTTTTTCACCATGAGAACTTGGTGGGGTTCCTGGAGGTAAGTCCACAAAAATGTGAGAGACTCTGCTCAAGAATGCAGCCCCCACGAGTTTCCCACTCTCACACTAGTCCACATTCAGCCTCCAACAAGTCATCAAAATTGTCATTTAAGTATTACTACAAGTTTATGGCTCCACCAGCTTCTGCTTCAGGTAAGTAAATCTTAGCTGTGATGTTCTGAATTCACCTGTCTCTCCAGTTTCAGGGTGGTAATTTGCCCTTAGACTTCAGTCCCACAGTGGATCCAAGAAAAGTCATTGATTTTTAGTTTGCTTAGTTTATTTTTTCTTGGTTTAAGCACGGTATTAATGACTTCTAATCTCTTTACATTTTGGAGATAAGTCCAAATCTTATTAATTGAGATTTTTAATTTTGGTTATTATAATTTTTATTTCTAAAACTTCCATTCAGTTCTTCGTATCTTCTATTTCATTGTTGAGACTTTCTGTATTTTGTTTCTAGTGTTATTTCTGGTAATTGCTCATTGAAGTATTTTAGTGATGGCTGCTGGAGAATTTTTGTCAGGTACTTCCAACATTTGTGTTATCTTGGTGTTGGCATCTGTTGATTGTCTTTTCTTATGCAGTTTGAGATATTCTTGATTCTTTGCATGTCATGTGAGTTTTGATTGAAATCTGGACATTTTGGGTACTATGTTAGAAGACTTTGGATCTTGTTTAATTCTTGTGTTCTAGCAAGGCTTCTCTGACACCACTTCACTGGGTGAAGGAAGCTGCCACATTACTACTGCCAGATGGTAGTGGAAGTCAGAATCTTCACTTGGACTCCATTGACACCCATGGATAAGGGTAGGGAGTTCCCAATAGGCCTCCACTTATACCATTCTGTCCATTCTTTGGGCCTTAATGTCAGTAGTTGGTCTGCCTTCTTCTCTCCACCTTCTTATCTGTGTTTTATATATAACACCAATGCTTTTTAAATGAAGAAAATCTAAACCTATCTTTGACTTGAATAGCATAACTTGTAAGTAGAGAATCATATAATAGTTTGTTCTAAATTCTTACTGTCTGTATATGAGTATTTTTAAAAGGACATAAATTGAAAAAAAAGGGAATCAAGGTCATAAGCAATGGATAGTAGATACAATAAATATAACTAAAAAAAATTTGGGCACCTGAGTGGCTCAGTCGGTTAAGCATCTGCCTTCGGCTCAGGTCGTGGTCCCAGCGTCCTGGGATCGAGCCCCTCATCGGGCTCCCTGCTCTGCAGGAGGCCTGTTTCTCCCTCTCCCACTCCCCCTGCTTGTGTTCCCTCTCTCGCTGTGTCTCTCTCTGTCAAAAAAATAAATAAAATCTTTAAAAAAAAAATTCAACCCCACTTCTAATGCAGATTTTAAAAAGTTTTAACTCTTGTGTCTGAGATTAGCAAAGCTATCCTGATTGCTAAATAGTGTTGAAGGGCATATCAATGATGTTGATTCATTCTGTTTTGGGCCATTAATAATTGTTACTAGACTTCTGGGTGTTTTGGTTTTTTTTTAGAAAATGTGAATAAGAATTTACATTTAAAGATATCTGAAAAAGAATTAATTATAATATCAAGAATAGAATTATCTTTAATATCCCATATTAGGAAATAAATAAATTATAGTACCATCCATATGTTGGAATATTATATAACAATTGAATTATTTTTAGAAAGAATTTTTAATGGTATTGGAAGCAGTTATGATATAAGTGAAAAAGTAAAATGCAAAATTGTTAGTATATTTAATCTTAGCTATGAATTTTTCAAGTATTTGTAGAAAAAGGACTTAAAAATATGGGTATAATTACAGGTATTTTTTTCATATTTTGTGTCATTTCAATTGTATTACTTTGCATTCCAATAAAAGCTATGTTTATAGCAATGCAAAATACACTCTATATAAAATTCTTTTGCTATGACGATCAAATTTTGAGTTGGTATATTATAAAAACATTTTAGATGATTTGCCTAAATTGCTTTGTTTGGGGCTCATGAAAGGACTAATTTCATTAAGATACTAAATGCCTGGTTAGTTGAAGATTCCAGTAATTTTTCATACTAGTTTTTAAAAATTTGGTTTGTGGGGCGCCTGGGTGGCTCAGTTCTTAAGCGTCTGCCTTCAGCTCAGGTCATGGTCCTGGGGTCCTGGGATGGAGTCCCGCATCGGGCTCCCTGCTCAGTGGGGAGTCTGCTTCTCCCTCTCCCACTTGCCCTGCTTGTGTTCCCTCTCTCGCTGTGTCTGTCAAATAAATAAAAAATAAAATCTTAAATAAATAAATAAATAAATAATTTGGTTTGTATTTAGATGTGCTTAACATTAAAAACCAAAGTCCTGGGGCGCCTGGGTGGCTCAGTCGTTAAGCGTCTGCCTTCGGCTCAGGTCATGATCCCAGGGTCCTGGGATCGAGCCCCGCTTCGGGCTCCCTGCTCGGCGGGAAGCCTGCTTCTCCCTCTCCCACTCCCCCTGCTCGTGTTCCCTCTCTCTCTCTCTCTCTGTCAAATAAATAAATAAAATGTTAAAACAAAACAAACCAAAAACAAATTCCCGTTTGACTCTTTCCACCTAAACTAAAGAACACAAAGTTCTACAATGTGGAGGAAAACAGGAAACTCTAGAAATATCTTTTTAAGAAGACAGAATTTATTGTCTAATTTTTTTTTATAAAACATTTCATTGGGTGGATACTGTTTAAATAACCCTTGCCAGTTGTCAATTTTTGACATTGCTTTGTTTCTTGTCTTTCTTTATCTGTTTGTCTTATCATTGTATAGTGAGTTTGGACAGCAGTTTCTATTTATTTATTTATTTATTTATTTATTTATTTATTTATTTTATTTATTTTTTAAAGATTTTATTTATGTATTTGACAGAGAGAGACATAGCGAGAGAGGGAACACAAGCAGGGGGAGTGGGAGAGGGAGAAGCAGGCTTCCTGACGAGCAGTGATCCCGATGCGGGGCTCGATCCCAGGACCCCGGGATCATGACCCAAGCAGAAAGGCAGACGCTTAATGACTGAGCCCCACAGGCACCCCTTCTATTTAGTTTTTATGTTGTGACATGGATCTGCAGCATATTGGGAGAGTTCTCTAAAATGTTCTTCGCATGAGTGATTTTTCAGTAATGTTAAATTTTCTAATTGATTAAAACATTCAGGATAATTTAAAAAGAACTTAAAACACCAAAATCTTATAACATCATTTTAGATATTATTATAAAAGAAATGTAAAAAAAAATTGAAAAAAAGGAAAAGTAGGTAGTTTGAAGGATACCATGTTAGAATTTCAGGTAGTAGATCCTATTTCCTCTGAGCCACTCCTGTGCCAGAGGCCCATAGATATTATTGTTCATAACAATAACACTGTTAAAATTAATCATTCATTTGCATACTTTTTCATATTCATTAGGGATAAGAGATGTGTATGATGTGCATATCAATTCACATGTCACTTAAATCACCCTAAAAGATTCCTGTCGTATTTCTCAATATTTTTCTCTATCTAGGTTATTTCCCACTTTATGATTAATTGTATTGTAGTCCCCTGTTCCATGTATTTACCCAAAGAGGAAATGCCCCTGATGAAATATACTACCATGATCTTCTTCCTAGGCAACAGGACAGTTTCCAGTGAAAGATTCAGAGATGCAAAACTGGAAATTGGAAACAAGAAATTTAGACTAGTAATAGTAATAACTGCTATTTGTTTAGCATTTAGCACTTGTTTGTCACTGTGTTGACTGGTTTATATGCATTCATTTATTTAATCATCAAATTAATTCCATGAAATAGGAAGCTGAGGAAACTGATAACTGCAGAGCTTATGAAACTGGTTCAAGGTCTATGTGACCAATAAATGGGATACCTGAGCCTGGAACCTGACTCTGCCTAAGCCTCTTATTCACTAAACTATGTTAAGAGACTGGGAAGAAGGCTGAAAGCTTAGAAACTACCCAATGTCTTGCCCTTCTTTTTGTCAGAGGCTGGACCTATCACAAAAGAATTACTGGTTCATTCAATAAATATATTGTTAACATATTCTGACCAATAAACAGGATCCTTATAGTGAGGTTTTAGAACACACCTAGTTTCAGGATAAAGAGGAAGTATTCGTCATATAGCAGACACTTGAAATTAGCTTGTTTCATAGGCTGTGGAATAGTGGAATTAAATGTGTTGATTACAAATAACATGTGCAGTAAAATCACATTAAAGACATGTAGAAATGTACAAGATATGTCAGTCAATATGCTTGATAAAATGAGATAATAGAAATATTATGGCCTGTGGAATACAAGATATAGCTCTTCTTTACTCACATTGTGAGTTTGGACAAGGTACCCTCAACAGTCCCTAGTTTTTCACCACAACGTGGCCTCATAATGCCTGTTGGGAGAGTTATTATGAGGATTAGTGACACTAGTTTAAAACCACCTAGGTGGCATCTGACACACAATAAATTTTGGCTATTATTATTGTGTATACTAATAGGTAATAGGTACAATCTGCAGCAGGAGGGCTCTATATGGAGTTCTAATATCAAGAAAAGATGTTTTGCACGATATGAGGCAAAGAGGCACAAATGCAAATGCAGATATAAGCATAAAAAGTGATGATCCATATCTTTTTTTTTTAAAGATTTTATTTATTTATTTGACAGAGAGAGACACAGCGAGAAAGGGAACACAAGCAGGGGGAGGGGGAGAGGGAGAAGAAGACTCCCCGCCGAGCAGGAAGCCCGATGCGGGGCTGGATCCCGGGACCCTGGGATCATGACCTGAGCCGAAGGCAGACACTTAACGACTGAGCCACCCAGGCGCCCCGGTGATGATCCATATCTTAAAATGAACAATATTTTCAGTATGGAAGGGTGTGCTGATAATGTGTATATGAAAAATGACAGCCTTCATTTCATCATTCATTCAACAGACAGTTATCCAGAGCCTCGTTTATTCTAGGTGATAGAGATCCTTACACATAAGGCCTATAGGTAAGAGTGATCTTCAAAGAAAAGTAATTTGAGCATATACGCAAATCAAGCCATTTGTAATTGGCTTGTTCCAATTGTAAATTGACAGGCAATACCTGCTTACAAAAAATGAAAGGCTTACTTAGGGCTCAAAAAAACAATAAAGTAAAATGTGACATTCATGAATAAGAAAATGCTTAAATTTAAACAATTTATTAGACTCTGGCCTTTTTTTTTTTTTTTTTGGAAATGAGACAATCATTAAAAAAATAAATCCTGGGACACCTGGGTGGCTCAGTCGGTTAAGTGTCTGCTTTCGGCTCAGGTCATGATCCCCGAATCCTGGGATCGAGTCCACATCGGGCTCCCTGCTTAGTGGGGAGCCTGATTCTCCCTCTGCCTGCCGCTTCCCCTACTTGTGCTCTCTCTCTCTCTGACAAACAAATAATATCTTAAAAAAAAAAAATAAAGCCAACTGATTTGTAAAGTAAAGTGGATTATTTCTGACTAAAGGTCTTGACATGTAAGCATAGTGTATTATGTAATTCAGTAGTTAAGGTTACACTTATATTAGGTGATCGAGTGATTTAACATAGCAATTTATATTTTGCACATATAAAGCCCAATGTAAGTGTTTATATAGGCAGATTAAGAGACCTAGGCTCTTGGCCCAATTACATCATCTTCAACCACATTGCTTCCAGAGTGACTGCACAATGGGGAAAAGCATGGGAGATTTATATCTGCAGCCCTGGAAGTGGTGGGCCTCCTTTCCAACCACATGCCAGTGGTTAGATCTTACTACAAGGGAGACAGTAGTCCAGGTAAATGGTATTCAAATTGTGGTTCATGCGCTGGCTGCCCATCTAAAAACTCTGTTACTGATCTTTCGTAAGATAAGAACTTGTTCTGGATGTAAATCAACTGTCACTAAGGACACTATTGAGTATGGTAACAACCTTCTTGGTGAGGGAAGCAGTTTGTTGATTTACATTCTGGTGCAGGCTTCTAGAAGTGGACTGGAACTTTGAGTAGCACTAGCTTAGCTCTGTGCCCAGGAGAGAGAGGAAACTGATTTGGCACCCAATCAGCCTATCTCTGCTACATCCAGCTAAATAGTTCAGATAGACATATTTGTGGGAGCGATGATTGGGTCTGGGATTTAAATATCTTTAAGATCTTTTAATAGTAAAATATGTTAATTAAATGAAAAGTAATTTGCAGGAAGTTATAATAATGCTCTTTGGAAAATATGAAAGCACATTTAGTATCTTTTCATGTACCTGTTAGCCTTTCATATATATGTATCTCTTTTGAAGAAATGTCTCTTCAGGTCCTTTGCCCATTTGCTTTTTTTGCTGTTGAGTTGTATGAGTTCTTCATATATTTTGAATATTAACCCCTTATCAGATATATGTTTAATATATATATGTCTGCAAACATTTTTCTCAACCATAGGCTGTCTTTTCACTTTATTCATCATTTCTCTTGCTGTACAGAAGCTTTTTAGTTTGATACAATCTCATTTGTTTATTTTTGATTCTGTTGTTTGTGCTCTAGGTGTCATATCCAAAAAATCATTGCCCAGGCCTATGTCAAGGAGCTTTATTCCTATATTTTCTCCTAGGAGTTTCATGATTTCAGGTCTTACATTTAAGTCTTTCATCCATTTTGTGGTAATTTTTGTGAGTGGTAAAAGGTAGGGGTTTAGTTTCATTCTTTTATGTGTGACTATCCAATTATCTCAGCACCATTTATTGAAAAGATTGTATTTTCTCCATTAAGTATTCTTGGCTCCCTCAAATATTAGTTGACTGTGTATGTTTGGGTTTATTTCTGGGCTTTCAATTCTATTCTGTTGGTCTATTTGTCTGTTTTTATGCCCACACCATACTGTTTCGATGACTATAGCTTTATAGTATAGTTTCAAATCAGGATGTGTGATGCCTTCTGCTTTGTTATTCTTTCTCATGATTTCTTGGGCTATCCGGGGTCTTTTGTGATTCCACGTAAATTTTAGAAGTTTTTTCTGTCTCTGTAAAAAATGCCACTGAAATCTTATAGAGATTGTATATTGAATCTATAGATGGCTTTTGGTAGTATTGACATTTTAACAATATTAATTCTTCCAGTCCATGAATACAGAGTACCTTTCCATTTATTTGTGTCTTTTTTTTATTTCTTTCATCAATGTCTTACTGTTTTCAGAGTACAGAATTTTCACCTCCTTAGTTAAATTTATTCCTGAGTATTTTACTGTGTTTTATATTATTGTAAATGAGATTGATTTCTTTATTTCTTTTACAGAAAATTTGTTCTTAGTGTATAGAAACAGTACTGATTTTTACATGTTAATTTTGTATCCTACAGTGTTACTGAATTCATTGATTAGATCTAACAGTTTTTTGTTTGAGTCTCTAGGATTTTCTATACATAAAATCATGTCATCTGTAAATAGAGACAGTTTAACTTCTTCCTTTCTAATTCTGATATGTTTTATTTCTTTTACTTGCTTGACTGTTCTAGCTAGCCCTGTTGTAGGATATATGGGGAAGTTGTTGAGAGAGTTCTTATCACAAGAAGAAAATTTTTTTTTCTCTTTTCTTTTTATTCTATGTTAGCTGAAATGATTGTGGTAATCATTTCACATTATATGTAAATTAAACTATCATGCTGTAAACCTTAAACTTATACAGTGGTGTATGTCAACTTTTTCTCAATAAAACTGGGAAAAAAAGCCACATATTTAGCTCAAAAGATGAAAGCATGACCAAATTAAGAATTACTTAAGATAAACAATAATATGGATTCACTGTAATTGTCTGCACTGTAAATTTTTAGAATCAAATCTTATTATCATTTTAACAGGTAGCAACTGTTATATACACTCATATAACTCATGTTAAATGGGTTAACTCAATTAACTCATTTTAAATCTAAAGAAGTCAGACTCTTGATACTAAAAGATGCTACAAAAGACCTTACAGATTTGGAATGAAGAGTTTTGCATTCTAGACTTAGAGGTGTAGCTAGCCAACTGTTACCAAATAAGGAGTGAGCATCCTTGGTGGGACTGTTGGTGGGAATGTCTAGATCAGGAGTTTCAAATGGGTTTTAACTTTTGTGTTAGTTGAACTCAGATGTCTGGGAGTGCTGGATTGAGAAGAATTCCAAAGTGGAACTTAGGCCCATTGGTCAAAAGTACCATGATCAGTAAGAGATGTCTGCTAAGGGTGAAGGACAGAAAAGAATTACTTTTGAAGTAAATATTTGCTATATCTCAACTATATAATTTATCAGGCTCTTTATATTTCTAAAATAAGTGTTCTTTTGAAGGTTTTAGACATAACTATGATGGAGTATACCAAAGGAGGATATGAGATAGGGTATGGATAATTAAACAGCAAAAACAAGGAAAATGGAGATGTTTAGAGAGTGACTTCATTTGTTTGAGGAGAATTTACAAAATACAATTATATCCGTGTTTAATGTTAGCACAAAATACATTACAAATTTAAATGTTTCTTGGATTAGTCACCATTTTGAATTATCCACACCCTGTTTCTTTCTTTTAATGTGGAGAATCAAGTATTTTTCTGGATAGCATGTTGTACCATTGTTGTGACCTATTAACTGGAGCATGGAAATGGACTATCATAATAATACTTGAGAGAAATAGTACTGCCACATCATAAAAAAGGGGTGTATGCAATACATTTAAGAGGGAAAAGTGACTTACACATTATAGGAAAAAGCAAAAGTGGCTGCAGATGAAATTAATGAAATAGGATTTAGGTTGCACATGCAGATGATGTTTGAAATTCCTCTTTAAAATATCTCATATGGAAAAGCCAGGCTGTTCTGGTTAATCTAGCTCTGATGTATCCAGTGAATTTAAATCTAGATTGCAGAACATTTATATTGGTCAAAACTATCTTTTTAAAAAGATTTTATTTATTTATTTGAGAGAGAGAGAGAAAGAACACAAGCAGGGAGAGAGGGGCAGAGAGAGAGGAAGAGCGAGAAGCAGACTACCCACTAAGTAGGGAGATGGAGACGGGGCTTGATCCTGAGTCTGAACCACCCAGGCACCACGGTCAAAACTATCCTGATAATTTAGTATGAAATGAATCTCTTGGTCTCCCTGGGATAAAAATTTTAAGGTGTCATTTTCCTTTATATTCATAAAAACTGCAGATTTGGGACATCTGGGTGGTTAAGTGTCTGACTCTTGATCTCAGCTCAGATCTTGATCTCAGGTTTATAAGTTCAAGCCCCACATTAGGCTCCACGCAGGACATGGAGCCGACTAAAAAAAACAAACCAAACCAAACCAAACCAAACCAAACCAAAACAAAACAAAACCCCTGCAGATTCAAGAGTCAGAAAACCCAGATTCCAGTGCGAGTTCTGTCATGATATGGGCAAGTCATCTGTAAAATTAGTTGATTCAAACAAATGCTTTCTGATACTCATGCTGTCCTATGTTTTAGTCACAGAACACCAAGAATTTCCTGGCTTATGATTTTAGGTAGAAATTTTGAGAATCACATGAAGGCAGAAAGCTAGAGTTCAATAGTAATATTATAGGTTTTTGGGGGAAGTCCATAGTTCTTGCACAATACACTCAAGATGTTAAGCCAGAAATCCCACAGCCATCTCTTATACTCCTTCAAGTGGAATTCCTCCTCAACCTCATTTAAGTTCACTCCACACCCGTAGCTTCAGCTTTCTTGTCAGTGTTTATTGAGGCTTCACCTGGAGCAATAGAAGACCTCTTACTTCCTTTCCTTCCAGCCTCCCTCCTCTTTTCTAGCCTCCATTATTAGTGCTTGCTCTTACTCTACTTTATTACAGCAATTCATGATATGACTGCTTTGCTTTTCTCCCCCAAACAACACAAAGTTAACAGATTCATCCTCAGCCATCTCTTTCCCCTGAAACATTGGGATGTGAAAAAACTATGACAGAATTTTAACAACTCATAAGGCAACTACCTCATGAATAGTAATCACTGATTTCCAACCTTTCTTCTTTTTTAAATTCCCTATTGGAATCAGAATCCCTTGATGGCCTTTCTTGGATAGCCAGAGTCTCCCTTGCAATCCAGGGTTCTCAAACCCTTTAGTCTTAGGTACCTTTCACACTCTTAGAAATTATTGAACACCCCAAAGAGCTTTTTCTTACCTGAATTATATGTATTTACTTTATTAGAAATGAAAACTTAGAAATACTTTCCTAAAGAATAACTATGTTTTCTAAGAGTAAGAAATATAATGAAAAAAGTGACGTGGTGTTAGAGCTTTGTGTATCTATTGACTGGTTTTAGAAAAGACAGCTAGAGTCTGCTTCTGCACTCCACCTTTGCAATATGTTCTTTTGATTGGCACATATGGCAAAAAGATGGCTTCACAAAGATACATAGTTGGCAAAGAAGGAGTACAGTTGACCCTTGAACAATGTGGGGCTTGGGGCACCAACCCCCACACAGTTGAAAACTCGTGTATAACTTTGGACACCCCAAGAACTTAACTACTAATAGTCTACTGCTGATAGGAAGCCTTACTAATAACATAAACAGGTGAGTAAGTAACTCATGTTTTATATGTTATATGTATTATACACTATATTCTTATAGAAAGTAAGCTGTATAAAAGAAAATATTATTAAGGAAATTTGAGGAAGAGAAAATAAATTTATAATACTGTACTGTATTTGTTGAAAAAAATCCACGTATAAGTGGATCCACACCTTTCAAACCCATGTTGTTCAAGGGTCAACTGTATTATTTACTACCCTTTTTAGATGGTCACCAACATTCTTCTTTGATAGTACACCAAAACTCAACAATGGTAGTTTCTAAAAGATTAGTTGCAATGTGGAATTTGAAATTGAAATTACACCAATGCACTTTTCCTTCTCTGTTATGTTAAAATCTATTAGTCTATCTCGTACTTTGAAGAGATCTTTCACCAGTCTATGATTTTGTAACATTATGCTTTGATCATTTGAAAACTATTGGTTAACCAAATTATGCAGAACTTCCAAATATTGACACATTTTATTATACAATATCAGAAACATGCATTCATTAATATTACCAGTCTCACCCAAAATGTCTTAAGTATTGGGAAACTGTCAAACTCAGTGGGGTTAATACAAGTTTTTCAAAATTAAAAAATTTTTTTTGAAAGATTAAATTTTATCATGAGCAACAATCATTTTCAGTTGTTTTGGAATGAGAGGCTCATTTCGGTAATTTTGGAGAAAATGTCTGCCAAATACTCATGTCTGAAGGACTAGTTTGTCAGCCAGTCAGTAAAAAAATGACCCCAATTTGTCTTTTCCTATCTCTTCTCTTGCCCCATAGACTTATCAGCAAGAAAGAATGTTTGTTTTTATACCCATTATCTTACACAGAACACATGTTCAATATATACCTCTGATTAAATACTGCATAGTATTGTGTTAGTATTGATATACCAGGTCAAGTTAGTCAGATGTCCTTTGTCTTTATGCTGAAGTATCCAATTCAGAAGGTCACCTACTCTCTATTTTAATTTATCTAAATGAACATAGATGCTTCTGTTTTATGCATATATATATACATGTATATATATATACATATATTATATATGTACATATATATGAGGAGAAACTGCGTCTCCCCAAAGAATAATGGGAAAATGAAGACCCAAATAGTCAAATCCTCACCCTGGTGGACTCTAACATTTAAAGAAGTAAATGAGAGAAAGAATGTTTACAATCAGGAAGGTTTAAGCTCTCCTTGGGGAGATTGGAATAGATACAGGTGTGAACTTGGAAAAAGGTCAGTGACTTGAAGCTAATACCAATTCCGAATAAATCAGAAAGAAATAAAGAAATACATATAATTTATATATACATATGTATACATACATATATATCATTGTTTTTAGGCAACATTTATTTAAAGGAGTCATATTTCTCAGAAAAATGTCTTCCTGTAAGAACCTTTGTTTAAGTTCTAAATATACCTCTAATTTTGCTAAGAGACTAAAACTTATTATTCCAACCACTTAAAAGAAAGAATAACTATGTAATGTGATAGAGGTGCTAAATATCACTTCAATGACCATCATATGCACAATATAAGTATCAAATTAGCATGCTGTATACCTTAAATTTACAGAATGTTGTATGTCAAATATATTCAATTAAAAAAATAAAGCTAGGAATGAATTAGAGAAAACTAATTAGAAATTCTAGTCCTTCTATTTAAATATTTTCTTATTTTGGATGAAAAGATTACAAGACATCGTAATATCATTCTGATAATAATTTATACTATATTTAAAAGCTTTCCATTATTGGGGCACCTGGGTGGCTCAGTCATTAAGCGTCTGCTCAGGTCATGATCCCAGGGTCCTAGGATGGAGCCCTGCATTGGGCATCCTGCTCAGCAGGGAGCCTGCTTCCCCCTCTGCCTCTGCTGCTCCCCCTGCTTGTGTGCTCTCTCTCTAATAAATAAAATCTTAAAAAAAAAACTTTCCATTATAAAAACCAACAAATAAATAAATCCCAAGCATGACCCTGACATAAATATTTATGTTCAGCATTATAGAAAAGTTTGCTTCCTATTACTTAAATCCACAAAATCTCAAGCGAAATCCTTTAGTAAAATCTTGAGGTTTATTTCATATTTTTTAATCAGAAAAAAATATCAGAAGGAGTAATCACTTGTATAATGAGAAACTAAAGTAGTCCATTACATATGAGTTGGGCTATTTGATAAATATAATAATTGGAGACAAGGTGTGTCATTTCTTCAATTTAAATTTATAGAAAAGTTTAAAAAATTTTGTTGACTTAGTTTCAGAAGTTGTGTAGACATTATACTGAGTATTAATATTATTGGCTTTATTTTAGATATCTCTATGCAAGTAAAGCAAAATGTAGAACTAAGCACTTTATAGGGGAATTTGATCAATGCAGACAGGCAAACTCATTTTTTTCCCTAAAATTTTCCCAATTTGGAAAACTGCCTCCACTCTTCTTCCTTCCTTCCTTCCTCCCTCCCTCTCTTTCTTTCTTTCTCTTTCTTTCTTTCCTCCACTCTTTTTACTTAATTCTGGTAGATGAACAGATTGCAAATGTCTAAATAATAGCTATTGCTTTGGGATAACCGGAGTGTAGAGTGGGGTGTGTGTGTGTGTGTGTATGTGTTCCCTAGAAGCCAACATAAAGACTTCTATTAGCCTAGAAGCTTGGTAGATAAAACCTAGGGTATCATTTCTTTTGCCCAGAAAGCTAGGGTGGGAGAAAAATTGCTGGCTCTGACATTTATAACTTTCTTAAAAAAGACACTTTTAGTGGTGGCAGCAGTATAATCCTCAACCTAATTGTCATATTCTTCTAATTTCACTTTCACCTACTAAATTGAAATGTTGGAAAATGTGAACTGTTTCTACAAATAAATGAATCATCTAACAGACTTGGTACTGTTAAGTGAAAAAGTGTAGAAATAGAATCCAAACTTGTTATTCCTCTTTATTCATCATGGGTGTTCAAAAAATGTGGATCAGTGCTAACATTATATTGACCCTTGTTAAAGCCCAAAGAACCCATAGCTACAAAGGAGATTCAAATAGATTAAGGCTTGCTATTCACCTGGACTTCTATTTGCTATGTAATCTCAAGCAAGTTACTTAACCTCTTTGAGCTTCCGGGGTTCTCCATTTTAAAATGTGAGTAATAATAGCTTGTGAACATCAAAAGAAATATCATATTTTTAAATACATAATATAGCCCCTGACACAGGATAGACATTTGGTAATTTTCATTTGTTCCCTTACATTTTTCAAGATAATATTCTAAATAAAAATTGTCTTAATTAAGTTGGTCAGCTCTTATTAATTGGAATTTCAAGGTAGCAATGGGGCTAAAAATAATAGGAAGTACCCCCAATATCACAGGAATTGAGAATTTAGAAAAGTAAAAATATAATTTGTGAACCTATAAGAAATTTACTCTTTTAACAGGAAAGCAACACCCTTCAATGGTTTTGGTTGCTTTCTGATGTATCAGAATTACTCTCCCAATTAAGTGGCAGTTACTGCCATTATACATCATTATGTTTAAATGGAGTATCTGGAAGATGTCTCAATTAGACAGTCCTCCCAATTAAGTGTGTCCTATAGGTTAATAGGAATCACTTCCTCTCCCTTGAATAGTGCTGTTTGGGAAAAATACCTAAGGCCCAATCATTAAAAGGTCAAAATTATGCTTTTCAGTTAACACTCCATAAAATGGAACTGGGAAAATTGGCCATGACTGCTGTGGTTTTTGTCAGTCGGGCTGCAAATCCATCAAGACAACTACATTCTGAGTTACAGTATGATGTACACTAGAGGCAAAATAATGCATAGGGAGATCAACAATACTCCTTAAAAGGGCCCCAAACTGGCAATTGTTGGAATAATTTACCCTAGTGAATTATTCAGGTTTGCTATAATTTATAAAATAATTTGTGATTTAAAAAAATTAGAGCAAAAAGCAAACTCTGAGGTGATGAATTCTAGAGGTGAGAAATTCACAGAAGATTGGTGAGTTCACAAATAATCACATTGTGTACAGTACAAAGCACTTTGCACTGTGGCATTAACCATAAAGACACAGGAAAATATTTCCTGGCCATGAAATAGAAGACACTGAACACTCTTTGACCGCTATTGCTGCCACTAATATCTACAGATACTGGTGATTCTTAAGTCAGAAACATGAATTTGGTTTACAAAATTTATAGATTACAAATGTCTAGGCTAAATGTTCTGGATGCACCTAAGAGATGGTGTTTCACTTGACTTAGACTACCTCAAGCTGTTTATAGTCTGGGAAGAAGCCACTGAAGGCAAACATACCGTGCTTTTTTCTGAGCTATGCTCTATACAACCTTTCATTTCTTTGGCTAAGAGGATAAAAAAATTTCAAAGATTGATAAGAAAGTCTTTAGAAGATGAATCTTCCCCCCTCCCTGCAAATAACTGAGTCCCTTCAGTGTACACACACAACAAGAAAATACAAGGGGAGAACATTTCCCAGGAACATAATGTCATCTTGCCAAATATTCTAAAAAATCACAGGATATTTGCATCTTTAAAATATCAGCACAACAGCCAAGAGTAGAAAATAGCAAAAAAGTTAAAAAATAGTCATTTACTTATTATGAACTCATAAAATTAGATTTTACATTATTGAAAGGAATGTACACACATTACATGTGATAATGACATTTTTACCTACTCTCCTCTTTACCTCTCAGTAGCTCAGTCTACTCCTTGGTGTGCTTTGTATGCATCCTGAATATGCTTGTAATAAAGCTTTGTATATTCTGTGTAATTTCCTTTTCTCAAAAAACAGATGTCATTTTTCAGAGCTAAGGAATGTGACAAAAATCTTTGTTTCTTCATTTGGCAAATTTAATCTTCTCTGGTGTACTAGGTGATCATGATTCTTTATTGGCATTTTGTTTCTTTGTCAGAATATACACACATGCACACCTGATAAGGAGAAGCTAAATCAAGAATAACACTGCACTGTCTATAAGAAAGGACCAATATCCTGGGGAACTAGGGATTCCAATCTCTAGATCAGGTAAAATCTTGCAATTAATGTGAATCATTTTTGTGGATGGCTTAATAGGAAGCTTCAGGGATGTGAAAAATTAACCCCAAACCTATGTCCCTATCTTCTTAGAATGGTATTTTAAAAAGCATGCCCAAAGGGAAGCAAGGGCAAAAATGAACTATTGGGACTTCATCAAGATAAAAAGCTTTTGCACAGCAAAAGAAACAGTCAACAAAACCAAAAGACAACCGACAGAATGGGAGAAGATATTTGCAAATGACATATCAGATAAAGGGCTGGTATCCAAAATCTATAAAGAACTTATCAAACCCAAAGAACAAAGAATCCAATCAACAAATGGGCAGAAGACATGAACAGACATTTTTCCAAAGAAGACCTCCAAATGGCCAACAGACACATGAAAAAGTGCTCAACACCTAAATGAGCTACCACCTCACCAGTCAGAATGGCTAAAATTAACAAGTCAGGAAACAACAGATGTTGGCAAGGATGCAGAGAAAGGGGAACCCTCCTACACTGTTGTTGGGAATGCAAGCTGGTGCAGCCACTCTGGAAAACAGTATGGAGGTTCCTCAAAAAGTTGAAAATAGAGCTACCATACGATCCAACAATTGCACTACTGGGTATTTACCCCAAAGATACAAATGTAGGGATCTGAAAGGGTACGTGCACCCCAATGTTTATAGCAGCAATGTCCACAATAGCCAAACTGTGGAAAGAGCCAAGATGTCCATCGACAGATGAATGGATAAAGAAGATGTGGTATATATATATACAATGGAATATTATGCAGCCATCGAAAGGAATGAGATCTTGCCATTTGCAATGACATGGATGGAACTGGAGGGTGTTATGCTGAGCGAAATAAGTCAATCAGAGAAAGACATGTATCATATGACCTCACTGATATGAGGAATTCTTAATGTCAGGAAACAAACTGAGGGTTGCTAGAGTGGGGGGTGGGGTGGGAGGGATGGGGTGGCTGGGTGATAGACACTGGGGAGGGTATGTGCTATGGTGAGCGCTGTGAATTGTGCAAGACTGTTGAATCACAGACCTGTACCTCTGAAACAAATAATGCAATATATGTTAAGAAAAAAAAGAAGAAGAAGAAGAAGAAGAAGGTAGCAGGAAGGGAAGAATGAAGGGGGGGAAATCGGAGGGGTAGACGAACCATGAGAGACGATGGACTCTGAAAAACAAACTGAGGGTTCTAGAGGGGAGAGGGGTGGGGGGATGGGTTAGCCTGGTGATGGGTATTAAAGAGGGCACGTTCTGCATGGAGCACTGGGTGTTATGCACAATGAATCATGGAACACAACATCAAAAACTAATGATGTAATGTATGGTGATTAACATAACAATAAAAATAATAAAAAATAAAAAGCATGCCCAATGGCACCATCTTGGAGCCCAACCTGGTGTCAGGAGCTTGTTGGAGCACTGTGGTGCTGTTCAGACCTCATTTCATGGGAGGACACTTTAGCTTGCTATCAGCAGGCAGACTCCAGTGTCAGCTCCTTCAGGGTTTTCCTCAGCTACAGAGGACTATCTGGGTTATAGCCACACTTTTCCCAAGGCAGCCCATATCCAATGGCTTGTAAAGGTGTGACTGTAAAGGCTTGACCATTTCAGCTCAATGCTAGATAATTCTGAAGGGCTGTTCTAATTTCAGATCTCCTTGTAGGGATGGCTGAAGTTTTGTAGAGCCTACATCCAAGTTTGACTTCCCCTCTGGCCTGTTCTGCTATCTCCCTCTCCCTTCCACAGGTATAATCCCCTAAAATGTCATCTCAGCCTCTACTTCCAGAGAATCTAACCTGCAACAAGCGCAATACAAACTTGTTGCATTTCTGGGTTTCCGTATCTCTATTTGCTTCTTTTGTTGGATTGTTTGTGTTTAGTGGCTTCTGTTAGATACTACCATAATTCTTAGGAACTATTTTGCCCAAAGATGTCTGTCCTCTTTGAACCATGTAACAAATCCTGTTCAAAGACTAGACAGTTTTTGGTTCTACAGTGCTATTATTATCTGAAATGCACTAAGTAGGATCTGTGCCTATTGGCACTTACAAAATAATTATCCACAAAGTTACTTAACTCATTTTTTAAAGAGATGGACTAAACTGCACTTTCAGGGGTAAATTTTTATGTATCCGAACTTCTAGAATTCGAGTAAAGTACTACATTTTAAATAATATTTTGTTATTTCTAATAATAAACTATTTTAAAAGAGCCAAGAATTAATGAATTAAACACCCAGCTAGAGAGCCCAGGGAAATAACAGAAAACTCCCAAAGAAAGTATAAATAATTAAAATAAATAAGAGCAGAAATTACTGAAATAGAACAGAGGTCAGCAACTGTAGCCTGTGGGCCAGTTGGCTGTTTTTGTAATAAAGTTTTATTGGAACATAGCCACACCAATTCATTTAGTATTGAACATGGTTGCTTTCATACCACAATGTCAGGGTTGAGTAGTTGTTATAGAGACCATATGGCCCACACAGTTGAAAATATTTACTATCTGACCTTTACAGAAATAGAAAATAATTATGATTCAGAGAAATAAAAAAACAAAAGTTTGAATCTCTGAAAAGACATATACTGACAAACTTTTGTTGAGTCTGACTAAGAAAATGAGAGAAGGCATAAATAAGCATTGTTAGAAATGATAAAGGGGACATAAACAATGTATAGTAAGAGGAAATTATGAAGAAATGTTTGTCACTAAATGTGAAAACAGCAGCAGTGACAAATTCCTAAGAAGGTGTAACTAATTAAAACTGCTAAAATATAAGACATATGAATGGTCTTGATAACATTACAAGAAACTGAGTTGGTAGTTAAAATTTTTCCCAAATAGAAAACATTAGGTCCAGATGGTTTTCACAGTCAAGTTCTTAAGACACCAAAGAAACAAAAAAGCTGATATTATACATTTTTTTCCAGAGTCGAGAGAAATAGAAAACACTCCTCTATTCATCTTAAGTTGCTTAAGTAATTATATTCCCAAATGTAGATGAGGGCACAAGAAAGGAAAATTATAGCCAAATCTCACTTAGATAAACACACAAAAAATATATTCTGCAATTAAATATGACTATTTAATGAGATCTTAATTCCTACTTTACCATGGATTTTTTCCTAATTAAATCTACTCTTCTCTTTCTTAAAAAAAGAAAGATAAATGTAAAAACTTCATAAAATATAAGCCAAACCCCCCTCAATTCATGTATATAAAAATAACTCATGATGTAGGATTTATCATTAGAAAATCAATTACCTGCCATCATATTAAAACATGACAAGAGAAAGTCATATGATCATCTCAGTAGATGAATGTAAGAGTTAATTTTACCTGTTAACTTGATTGGGCCATGGGGTGCCCAGATATTTGGTCAAACATTACTCTGGGTGTTTCTGTGAGAGTGTTTTGGATGAGATTAACATTTAAATCATTAGACTGAGTAAAGCAGATGCTGTTCATAATGTCAGTGGGACTCATTCAATCTGCTGAAGTAAATAAAACAAAAGGCTGACCCTCTGCTGAGAAAGAGAGAATTCTCCTGACTGATGGCCTTCACACTGGAATATCTGCTCTTGCTTCCCAACATCAAACAGATACTGACTTTTCCCGTTTCTACAGCAGTCTGTCACCTTTCAGACTCATACTTGAACTGGGACATTGACTGCAAATTTTCGACTTGCCAGCCTTCATAAGTACATGAGCCAATTCTTATTCCCAGTTAATATATAATTTCAATTAGAAAGAACAGGTGTTGATGAGGATGTGGAGAAAGGGAACCCTCTTGCACTGTTGGTGGGAATGCAAACTGGTGCAGCCACTCTGGAGAACAGTATGGAAGTTCCTCAAAGTGTTAAAAATAGAACTACCCTACAATCCAGCAATTGCACTACTAGGTATTTACCCAAAGGATACAAACCAGCAATTGCATTTCTAGGTATTTACCCAAAGGATACAAAAATACAGATTTGAAGGGATACATGCCCCTTAATGTTTATGTCAGCATTATAAACAATAGCTAAACTATGGAGAGAGCCCAAATGTCCATCAACTGATGAAATGGATAAAAAAGATAAAGATAAAGAAGATGTGATTATACATATATATATACACATATATATATACACACATACATTCTTGTGTGTGTGTGTGTGTGTGTGTGTGTGTGTGATGGAATACTACTCACCCATCAAAAAGAATGAAATCTTGCCATTTGCAATGACATGGCTGGAGCTAGAGTATATTATGCTAAGCAAAATAAGTCAGTCAGAGAAAGACAAATACCATATGATCCCACTCATATGTGGAATTTAAGAAAGAAAACAGATGAACATATGGGAAGGGGAAAAGAAAAAAAGGAGAGAGGGAAAGAAACCATAAGAGACCCTTAGTGATAGAGAACAAACTGAGGCTTGATGGTGGGGAATGGGCTAGTTGGGGGATGGGTATTAAGGAGAACACTTGTTTTGATGAACACTGGGTGTTGTATGTAAGTGACGAATCACTGAATTCTACTCCAGAAACCAATATTGCACTGTATGTTAACTACCTAAAATTTAAATTAAAAATATATAGTTTCAATTCAATTACAATAAAAACTTCAACAAACTTTTTATAGAACTTGACAAGTTGACACTAAAATTTATATGCAAGAGCAAATGACCAAGAAATGCTAAGATACAACTGAAGAAGGACAAATTGGTACGACTTGCTTCATAAGATATTAAAAGTTATTATGAAGCTATAGTAATTAAGATAATGTGATATTTGTGCTAGGGCTAGAAAAAACAATGGAACAGATACATATACAATAGGAGAAATGCATAAGAATGTTTGCAACAGTTTTGTTCACACTAGCAAAAAATATGGAAACAAGAGTCCATCAATTTGATAATGAATGAATGAGATATATTTACATAATGGAATATTATATATACCGCAACTGAAACGAACGAACTACTGAGACAAAACAATATGTAATGTCAGCAATATAATATTATATGAAGAAGTGTCAAAACTGCAAACATTTTATGCTTTTTACAAATTACAAAAAGAACTAAAATAAAGTGTATCTTGAAGGGATATTTATGGATGCACTAAGTCTATAATAAAAAGTAAAACATGGGAAGAATGATAAACATAAGCTTCATGAAGATGGCTACCTTGGGTAGAAGAAGCCATACAAATGAAATGGTAGGCAAATTATATCATTAAATTAGGTAATTTTCAAGATCTTAACTTTTGTTTTGGGTGCTGGATTTTAGGTAAGGTAAATACACATACATAAATAGCTATATAAATAAAAGCAAACTGCAACACTAAGAGCATGTTACATACTAAGGATTATGATTAAAATTTTACATGTCCCAACAGATAAAAGATGAAAATAAAATTCTGATTTGATAGTGGAATCTCTAATAAAAGATCTCAGATTCCTTTTAGAAATGAATGCAAATCAAATTGAAATTACTAAAATGGATGCTATTTTTTGTTTATTGTTATGGTAAGTGTATATTGCCTATTATTTTATTAGAATGTAATTCTATAGCTTTAAATCCTAGATGCCACATATTTAGCATGGGCAAAAACTTATTCTGAAAAAAAAATGCACCTCAAATAAAAGAGATATTGAATCCATTTTTGATACACTTTCTTCACTAGGACGCTATACTCACTTACCTTTTGTCCACTTTGTTATTCCTTTTCAATCTCTTCTATTCTTTCCAACCTGAGAGAACCATTTGAAATTCACCATGATTAAATCTTTGGTTCTCATCTATCTATACTTACTCCCTTGGTGTTTTCCTCCAAATGTATGATTTTATTTATTTATTTTTACAGATTTTATTTATTTATTTGAGAGAGAGAGAGCATGAGCTGGGGGAGGGGCACAGGGAGAGGGGCAAGCAGGCTCCCCACTGAGCGGGGAGCCCAACATGGGGCTCAATCCCATGACCCCGAGATCATGACCTGAGCTGAAGTCAGATGCTCAACCTACTGAGCCACCCAGGCACCCCCACCCCCATAAATGTATGATTTTAAATAGCATCCGTATTTTGGTGACTCCAAATTGTATACTCCTAACCCAGGCTTTTCTCCCAACTTTTACCAGTTCATGGGTGCCAGTTATTAAATATTCAGGAATTTTGCAAGCCATTTTTCAAATCTTTGGTAGCCTGAGATTAACCATAGTGGTAGTATTTTACCATGGAAATAAAACCTACCCTAATGAGCCCATTTAAAACTGCAATTTTCGGGGTGCCTGAGTGGCTCAGTCGTTAAGCGTCTGCCTTCAGCTCAGGTCATGATCCCAGGGTCCTGGGATGGAGCCCCGCATCGAGCCCCGCATCGAGCCCCGCATCGGGCTCCCTGCTCAGCGGGAAGCCTGCTTCTCCCACTTCCCCTGCTTGTGTTCCCTCTCTTGCTGTGTCCCTCTCTGCCAAATAAATAAATAAAAATCTTTAAAAAATAGAATAAAATAAAACTGCGATTTTCATACTCTTCCTCCTTAACTCCTGATTCTCCTTATCCGATTCTATTTTCTTTTTCCTATAGCATTGCCACCTAATAGTTTACTGTTTAATATATTTGTTACCTTTATTATTTGTTGACTACCTCTGCAAGCTAGAATATAAGGTTTACTAGGGCAAGGTCTTTGATTAGTTTACTGAGCCCAAGATACAGTATCTGACACATAGTAAAAACTAAATAAATATTTGTTGATTGAGTGAATGAAAGAAAAGACAAGGTGCTTTCTCTCACTGTGGGACAGGCATAAGTAAAAATTATAAGTAGCTCTCAATGTTTTTACATTGAAAACTTTAACTTGAATAAATGGCAAAGTGAAGGCAATGACTTTTCAAATTGCTTGAAAGCAGGTAGCTGCCCTGGCCTTGACCATTACAAAATTGTAAAGAATATTAGAGTTGAGATACAGCAAATTATACCTTATTTGTACATTTTTTTCATAGTTTCATTGCTGGGGTTTCCATCAGCAAAGACTGGACTAAGTATAATGTTCACTGCAGACAATTTCACTTAGAGGCACCCGAAAGAAAAATGTATGCGTACACACGTACGTATCCAAAAATCCTATACTCCATTTAACAACCCTTTCTCTGAAATTATGTGTTTAGTTACTTTACTGTCTGAAGCACCTACTTTACAGTGGCTATGTATTTCCACTTAACACAGCATTTAATAGACTTCTGATTTTTTGGTCTTCCTAATGTGTAACTGAGCTTTCAAATGACTCCAGCATGTTGACCTGATAAGGGATATTTGAAAATGTAAAGAAATGACAAAATAAAAAAAAAAGCACCTCATAAATAATGTAGTTATACAACTGTTTCTTGATCAGATGTCACTGAGATCTCTTATATGCTAGTGAAAGTGATTTTTCTTTGCAGTATGCTTTTAAATGTTCCCTTATTGGTCTCTCATGTACTCTCTAGTCAAAGAATAGCTTAAAGTCATTTTCATATTGTGACTTGGGATGCCAAAGCACTAAATTATACTCACTTAATTACATTTCCCTAGCTACAAATGATAATAAAAACAGATCAAGTTCATGTACTTTGCTTATGTTCTTCTCCAAGGTCAGGAAAACAAATAACAATTCATAAATATTAAGCATTATATTCATATTTTTTCTTTTGGGAAATAATATTTTATATAAACTAGAAGTTTTATATCAAACCAAACCAATGGGAGGAAACTCTTTTACAAAGATCAATGTTTATAAAGGTACCTTACCCTTATTTCCAGGCACTTTGAAATTCAATTAAATACCTAAAATGCCTTTCAAGAATCTTGAATATGTTTCTCAGAAATTGTTTTCTTTTTTTTTTTTAAATATAGAGAAGCTCCCCAAATTGTTATTTCTTTGGCTGATTACAATGTCTGTGGGGAAATATTATAGACTAATAAAGTGAAGCCTCGATTGGGAAGGGATTCGTGCAAATCAGATTGCATATCAGAAATAAGATTCAAAATGTTTTGTGATGAAGATACTAAAGTCGTGAACTCTCTCATAAATTTAACATTAACAATTTATAATCAGTCAGGGACCTTTGTTCAATGAGTCTCATGCTTACAGAATTCCACCACTCCAAGTTCTTTTTCAGATTACTCACAGTCATTTCTGCCAACATTACTATGGACTCTTTTCAAAATTATGGGTATTTATTGTTCTAAAGTGTATCATAAAATCTTAAATCAACCTGCTAGCCTAAAGTCCATGATATTTCATGACTTAAGCAAATACCCAGAGTTGCTGCAAGTCATTACTGTGGCCGCTCAAAATCCAAAGGCACTGAGCCTAGCTCAGGACTCAAGCTGGATGAGATGGAGCTTGCTGGTACCCAGTGGTAGGGTCAGCAAAGGTTTGAGGGCTTGTGAATTTTAGTTTGATAAATATATCAACAAAACTCTCTGCCAGTTATTATAGTGCGGGTCGTGTTCTGAGACATTTTATCAGTTAGCAATATATTCTGCTGCAAATAAGTGAAAATCTACAGCATAAAAATCATGGGCGTTTCTTTCCCTCTGTAACATGAAAGTCAGTAGTATGCTGTCCAAGGCTGATGCAGATGCTCAACAACACTGTCCAGGATGCAAGCTTTTGTACATTGCTGTACTTAGCATGCTTTCATCCTCCTGCTTGTCATTTCTTGGTCACAACACGACTGACGCATCTGCAAGCATTATGTCCATAATCCAGGCAAGAAGAAACTAAGAGGGTCAAAGATCTATGCCAGCCATGTCCACTCCTTTTTGTTGGGAAAGAAAAAGCCTTTCTAGAAGCTCAGCCCAGCAGACTTATTCTTACAGCTTGTTGGCTAGAAGTAAGTTGCATGACTACTTCCAGATCAATAAGTGATCAAGGAGAATCAGACAACTACAATGGTTTAGACCAAAGGAGATTTTCTTCCTGGTTTAGACTAAAAGTCTCTGAGATCAAGGTACTGCAGGCATCACCTGAACAACCTACTATTCTGTCGGTGGGCAAAGGTTATTGGATATTGTATAGGCAATGGACACATACTTTCATACCCACAGTTCTGCCTTATTCTTCCTCAAATTAAATCACTAGCATTAGCAAATAGCACACAAAGCCAAAGTACAAAGTACAGCAGGGGTTGGCTGAGAACATGCTTAGGCATCCACTTTCATTTGCTCCCTAGGTTTTAGGTATAAAGTGTTCTAAATGACATTTGGATTTATTAATAAGTTGATTTGTAAGTATGCTTCAATTCCATTGTATAAATGAAGTACAATATTCAAGACCTTGGCTTAGATTCTCAATTCTGACATTTATTAGCTATGGGGCTCTTTGAGGCATATTAACTAAACCTTAGTATTCTCATTTGTAAAACAGGAATATTATAATTTATTTTGGGAACCTATATCATAGTGTGATTATAAGGATAAAAATCTTTAATTGCAAAAATGCCACAGAGTCTGTCACTGCCAATAAATGTTTGCAGTGAGTATTGCTCAGTTATTAGTATTCCTATGTTCAGGACTTATTGAATGACTAAAGTGACCCCAACTTACCATTCACTGTGTAATATTTAAGGTGGGAGGAGTGGGGAGAAGCCATAGTATATCCATTTCAGAAATTCTGGCCTCAGTTAAGTTTGTAACTGTACTTACTAATTTTTTAAATATTAGCCTATTGCTCACTTATCATGTAATTACAAAACTTAAGACCAAATAAACACTTCTCAACAAATTGGGGACCTCATTAGGAAGCAGGGGTATTCCAGGAGGTTTTAAAGGCTAGAGGAAAGTGGGATTTTCTTGGATAATCTACCAAGGCAATTGCAATGTAAATTGCATTTTAAAATTTAATGTGAAAACAAATAAATAAAAATAAATAAATAAATTTATATATGTAAATCAAAGTCTGAGCTATTGCCTATAAAGAAAAAGTCCATTTTTAAAGATATTTTTAAGGCAGTCATGTTAAGCCTAGAGCAGATGCCACCCTCAGCCCATTAAACAAGTCACCAGATAGCTTCATTTCTAAGTTAGCATAGCAGAAATTATGACTGTTCGCCACAATAAAAGCAAATCACATAGACTTATCACAGATAAAAAAGAAAAAGAAAAAATAAAATTCTTCAGAGAGCAAAAGGAATTACATATGAAGCACAAAGAGCCTTGCAGGAATTCAAATTGAGTGACTGAGAGAGTATAAGCATTGCCCATAGCTCTGTCAGTTTCTCAGCCTGCTTTTTAAATATGGTAAAAATAACCCTCCCAACTAATCATGTCTTGCCACAGGGATTTCACTCAATACCACCAAAAGATCATTGAGAGGAGAGCCTAAGACAACCAACAAACCATCCAAGCTTTATTGAACATCTATGTATAAGACACTATGCAAAGGTTGTTGAGGGTAAGTTTTATATTTGGTCATTTATTAAAATTTATTAACTAAAGTTAGTACTGAAAACTGCTAATTGCCTTCTCTCTTTGATGCTAAAAATGTAAAATCTGTTATAGTTTTTATACAAATTTTCCAAGGGATTAAGAAAGGAAAACATTTGAAGTTACAGAACATTCCAAAGAGTGGAAGACAGCTTGCTTGGATTTTCTCTAGAACTTGAAAAATCTAATTATTACATGTGGGAAAAGACATGTGGGAATAGTATGACAGGGCTTCCCTATGTTCACTACTTAGACAAAATATACATCTTTATAGAAAATGTGTTCCTTTCTATAAAATATGTTCCTTTCCTATTCTCCCCAATGTTCATATAATTTCTGTGTTCCTAGTTGAAAATCTTTCAACTTGTCTCCATCATTCTGGATAAGAGTTCCTAGTTCATAATCCAGTTCTTTTGTATAGTTTTACTAACATTCATTATGTCAAGAGAAGTTATTACTGCTTTCCTTTCTGTGACATCTTCCTCCAATTTGGCCTCTCTAAACCAACACTTTGCAAATCCTTTTGTGGTAGAGTGCTAACAATTTGGGCTTACTCTAGTCAAAAATTGGTCTTCTAAACCCTTCCATATCCAGCAGTTATTGCCTTCCCTACCCAGCACCCTGAGTAACCAACCATTCTGTCAGTCATTCCTGTCTTCCAACATGCTTTCTTACCTCTTCTTTTTTCATGCTCAAACCACAACATCAAATTTCTTTCAGTGTTGGGGCGCCTGGGTGGCTCAGTTGATTAAGCATTCGACTCTTGGTTTTGGCTCAGGTCATGATCTCAGCGTCGTGAGATCGAATCCTGTGTTGGGCTCTGCACTCCGTGGAGTCTACTTGACCCTCTCCCTCTGCTCCTCCCCACACTCTCACTCTCTCTCTCCAAAAAAAACAAATAAAATCTTTTAAAAATTTTCTTTCAGTGTTAACAGCCAGTGCCTCAAATGTCTATCTGTCTTTTATGATAGCACCTGCTAGATCTGAGAACCTGAAGGTCTAATGAGAGCATGTTGGAGAATTTTCCCATAGAAGCATAGGCTCTTTTCTCTGAGGTAACACAAGGATATATACAGAGTCCTATAGAGACCATGTCTTTTCCCTTGTCCAACCCAGCGAATAATCCCCTATTAAGAAATACTTAATACCCTATTAAGTAGTACTTAATTTTCTGAATTCTTATTGACCTAATCATAAGCTGTAGCTTCTTTTTTCTTATCTTCCATATGTAAAATTTTATGTAATTTCTTTCCCTTTTCTTCTTATCAATTTGCCATAGCTTAAACATGAATTATCCATGTACTGTATGCTTAGAAGGCCACTGAGCTTTGAAATGGCAGTAGGGATAAACGATCCCCTGGTGGCAAAAAGTTGTATTCCCAACTCCAAAACCTCTAACAAAATAGTAAAGTAAAAAAAAAAAAAGTAAAGTCAATATTCAAGAAGGATGTGAATTATTTACCTGTTTCCTACTCATATTCTAATTAGTTTCCAATACTATTATTGAATTAACATGCATTTAATAAAGGTGTTTTAAACATCAATTATCACAACCAGAAGTAGACCAACATTGGGGTGTCCTATACTAATTACTGAGGACCACTTCAAACTGATTTAAACCATTTCAAGATTTTGTTTTAATATTATATTTGATTTACATTATTTAGCATTTTATTTAATATTTTAATTTAACATTTTAAAACATCAAGGGAGTTTGAGGTAAACCAATTTTCTATTAATAAACCTTATCTTCATAATTAGGAATGTATTACTTAGAATACAAAACGATATTTCAAATTTGAGAATATTTGAGATTTTTTTCTTTTTTTTTTTGAGTTTTTTTTTTATTATGTTATGTTAATCACCATACAGTACATCATTAGTTTTTGATGTAGTGTTCCATGATTCACTGTTTGCGTATAACACCCAGTGCTCCATGCAGTATGTGCCCTCCTTAATACCCATCACCAGGCTAATCCATCCCCCGACCCCCTTCCCCTCTAGAACCCTCAGTTTGTTTCTCAGAGTCCATAGTCTCTCGTGGTTCGTCTCCCCCTCCGATTTCCCCCCTTCATTCTTCCCTTCCTGAGATCGTTTTCATTTCACAAGTTTTCCATCACTCATCATCATATAGCATCAGTCACTCACACTCACTAAAGATAGAGATAATGTTTAAATTTTCTTTCCCACCAACTGCCCCAGCCCCAGCTTCCACAGAGCAACGGCATATGCTATTTTTCCTCTTTTTTAAAAAAATGATTTTCTGAACTAAATATATTTTTTCAGAGACAAATTAAATGATTTCCATGTTCAAATAAAAATATAAATCACCTGTTCCTGGTTACCTGGCCTGAGGCTACCGACTTCAGGAAACTATGGCTTTGTTGGTTGCAGGAATTAGGATCTATAGCAAGTGGCACCACATAACCTACGTGTATCTGTGGCAAAATTTTTCAATAGAGACAGGAGAGTGAGGGTAATGAGTGTGTTTTATTTCTACTCTGGGGTGCTATCTGTTTCAGGGAAATCAGGGCCAATTGACCTTTTGCCAGTTATGTAAGAAATCCCATGTGGAAATCTGTGTTAGCTGGCATCATATTACTGTTTTTTCCAGTGATATTTTAGTACCTTTTATAGTTGGCTTCCAAAGCAGCTGCCTAGTTAGACTACCCCTTAATATGATTCGGCTCACAACAATCGTAGTTATCGAATTAACATTCTGGACAGTACTTCCTTCTAAGGGCAGGAAAACCCCACCGTGGCAACTGCCAAGGGCAGAAGCTCTTTGTAAAGAAACCCCCAGCTAATACGCAGTGGTGTTATATCTATCATACATTAATCTGCACAGGCTTCACAACTTCTTAGAGCCTTGGAAAGCAAGACTGCTTCTTTTTGTGTGGTTGGCTTCAAATGAAATCATTCAGTAGATCATAGATTTCACCCACTGTATATGAATAGATGAGTATAAGGATTTTTTTTTTCTACTAAAAATTCTTGATTCAGTGCAGATGAACAGGAAGAAAAGAGATTCCATTTTCTACTGGAAGAAAGGTTATTAATCATAGCAAAGAGTAACATATAGCTCCTCCTTTTGAAGATTTTTCTACAGTCATGCTATAAAGCAGGTTTGTTCTTAGCTCTTTCAGCCTTCTTTTCTAAAGTGTCTTCTGCTCTCCTGGTGTTTTCCTTCAAGTGTTCTAGGTATTTCTGCCTTCTAAGTTCTGTTTGCACACAATAGCCCTGTGGGTAGATGAGTTTAAATTTAGTGCACAGTTTTCTTAAGGTTATTTGTATTTTTCCTTATTAAGTTAAAAACTTTCCTTATTTTAAATACACTGTCTGCTGTATGATTGCAAGTAAATTTAGGGCAGAGGGCTGAATAGTTCTGATGATACAGTTTAGGAATGACTTTGGCATAGAGTCCTATATAAGAGTTTACCAGACTTGAACATCAGATCCTTACCATAGCCTCCAATGTGGAAACCAGGTTTAGAGAAATGCTGAGGCAAAGCAAAATGGTTTAAAATTTGGTGATATATTTGAGAATACAAAAGGAATCTTAGTCCTTCCTACCAGATATGCCAATGACTTTGCAAAGATTGTTGTGTGGGGCACAGACTATTGATAGTGATACTTTTGATTAGGAATGTTGGAGGCACTCTCCTGGCCCCATTATTGATAGCAAGCCTTGCAGACACTTACCCCCACTGGGGCTAATGTTGTGGTTGGACCAATCTTGTGCTTCTTACTATGACTGCAGGACATACTTCAGCAAAAACCAGTAGGATACTTCAAAGAACAAGATTTATTACTCACAAGGGAATAAGGGATTTATTATCCTCCAGGGACGGTACCTGGCATGTCTATGGGCCATATAGCAAGGTCATGAGTTAGGGTGCAGTTTTGGGGCTCTTCTTTTATTAGGGTCTGAGATTGGGATGTCTAAGCTTTTGCAAGCTCACTCTTTATTGACTAAAGCACGAGAGCAGAAATTGGGGAGCAGGAAGGAAGAAATGAGGTCACTCAAGGGGTCTAGGTTGCCAGGGTTTTGTGAAAGGACCTTCAGGGCAGGGAGGGGGTGGGGAGCTAATTCGTTATCTGGTTGTTTTGTTAGTAGCTGTGTCATACAGCTGGCAATACGTCTATTTAAGATAGGTATCTTTTGGGCGCCTGGGTGGCTCAGTTGGTTAAGATAGGTATCTTTTGCAATGGGTGCTTCAGCAATCAAATGCTTAATGTTTAGCATTTAAATACTATAATCAAAAAGCCTAACGTCAAGCACCACACTACACTAGAAGGATGCTTGCTTTATTTATTTTCACAGCGTTATGTACAAAGAACTTTGTAATGTTTATATGCATTTTGTGTAAAACAACGGTGCAATAAACAATAATATTGCTTTTTGTGAATACCAGAAATAAAATATTTACACTATCACCTTCAGAACTCTTAGTCCAGCATCTTACATATGGACATGAAATTCACTTGGAAGAGTGAAGCCAAAAGTTAATTATTATGTTAATGAGCTATTGCTGCCACGTTTCTTCCAAATGTGTCCACCCATAGTTTCTCACTCATTGTAAAGAGTTCTTCATCTCTGAAATTTTCCCAAAAGTTTTAGGAGAAATTTAGAATATGTTTATATTGTGATAAAATATATACGATCTAAAATTTACCACTTTAACAACTTTTAAGTGTATAGTTCTGTGACATTAAGAGTATTCACATTGTCATGCAACCACCACCACTGTCCACCTCCAGAATTTTTTTACCTTCTCCAACTGAAACCTGTACCCTCTCAACACTAACTTAGCCCTCTCTCCAGCCCCTGGAAACCACCATTCTACCTTTGTCTCTAAGAATTTGACCACTCTAGGAAGCTCATATATGGGACCATATATTTGTCTTTTTGTGACTGGCTTATTTCACTTAGCAAAATGTCTTCAGGTTTCATCCACATTGTAGCATGTGTCAAAATTTCATTTCTTTTAGGCTGAATTATAGTCTATTGTATGGCTATACAACTAAACAAAACAACGTTTTGCTTATCCATTTTCTGTCAATGGACACTTGGGTTTCTTCCACCTTTTGGCTGTTGCGAATAATGTGTCTATGAACATGGGTGTACCAGTATCTCTTTGAGACCTTTCAATTCTCCTGGGTATATACGCAGAAGTGGAATTACTGTATCATCTGATAATTCTATGTTTAATTTTTGAAGAATTGCCAAACTGTTTTCCATAGTGGCGGTACTATTTTCCATTCCCATCAGTAATGCACAAGGCTTCCAATTTCTCCTCATCCTTGCCAACTCTTGTTATTATCTGTTTGGTTTTTTTATAACAGCCATCCTAATGGGTGTGAAGTAGCATCTCTTCTTGGTTTTCATTTGCATTTCTCTGATGACTAGTGATGTTCAACATCTTCCATGTGCTTATTGGTCATTTGTATATCTTCTTCAGAGAAATGTCTGTTCAAGTCTTTCGCCCATTTTAAAATCAGGTTGTTTGTTTGTTTGTTTTTTGGTTCTTGAGTTGTGGGATACTTTATTCTGGATATTAGTTCCATATCAGATACACGAGTTGCAGATGTTTTCTCCCACTCCATGGTGTTTTTTTGTTTTGTTTTGTTTTTTTTACTCTGTTGATAATGTCCCTTGATGAGCAAAAGTTTTTAATTTTGATAAAGTTCATCTTAACAATTTTTTCTCTTTTCTGTGATTTTAGTACCATATCCAATAAATCATTGTCAAATCCAACATTACAAAGGTTTTCCTTTTGTTCTCTTGTAAGAGTTTTATAGGTTAAGCTCTTATGTTTAGGTCTTTATCCATTTTGAGTTTATTTTCATATATGATGTATGGTAAGGGTCCAACTTTATTTATTTATTTTTTATTTTTTTCATTTTGGTAGCACACGTTTATTTGATTCAGCCACATTCTATAAGGTAAATTGAAGCTAATAATCGTGTGTTACTTTCTAGCATTTAATTTTTTTTTATTATGTTACATTAGTCACCATACTGTGGCTATCCAATTTTCCTGGTACCTTTTGTTGGAAATATTGTCCCTTCTTTGTTGGTCTTATACCCTTGTCAAAGATCAATTGTCCAAATATATGCAGATTTAGTTCTGCGCTCACTGTCCTCTTCCATTGATCTATATGTCTGATATCATGCCTGTACCACAGTGTTTTAATTACCATAACTTTGTAGTAAGTTTTGATTTCAGAAAATGTTAAACTTTCAACTTTTTTCTTTTCCAAGATAGTTTTGTCTATTCAAGATCCCCTGAAATTCCAAAGGAATTTCAGGATGGATTTTTCTGTAAAAAAATCATTAGGACTTGATAGGAATTGCATTGAATGTGTAGATTGCTGTAGGTATTATTGACATCTTAACAAAATATTAAGTCCAATCCATGAACACTGGCTGTCTTTCCTTTCCTAGAACATTTTATTTGTGTGTTCATTAATTCCTTCCAGAAATGTTTGGTAGTTTTCAGTGTACACAAATCTTTCATTTTCTTGGTTAAGTTTATTCTTATGCATTTTATTCTTTCTGATGCTCTTGAAAGTAAAATTATTTTTTAAAATGTTGTTTTGAATTGTTCATTGTTAGTGTATATAACACAACTGATTTTTGTTTGTCCTTCATCTGTGCTAAATTTGCTTATTAGGTCTAACAGATATTGTGGAACCTTTAGGGTTTTCTACATATAAGATCATGTCATCGGTGACCAGATATAATTTTAATATCTTCCTTTCCAATCTGGGTGTCTTTATTTCTTTTTCTTGCCTAGTTGCTGTGGCTAGTATTTCCAATAAAATGTTGAATCAAAGTGGTGAAAGTGGGTATCTTTGTTCCTGATTTAAGAAGAAAAGCTTTCAGTCTTTAACCACTGAATAATGTGGTGATTAATTTTATGTGTCATCTTGACTGGGCTACATGGTGCCTAGACATTTTGTCAATCATTATTCTGGAGTGTTTGTGAGGATGTTTCTAATTAACACATGAATCAATAGACTGAAAAACTCAGGTTGTCCTCCCTAATTTGGGTGGGCCTTATCAAATCAGTTGAAGGCCTAACTAGAACAAAAATGCTGACCCTCCCATGAATGAGCGGCATTTCTTCTGCCTCACTGCCTTCACGTGGGAACATCAGTTTTTTCCTGCCTTCAGACCTAAGCTGAAACGTTGGCTTTTTCTGGGTTTAGAACCTACTACCTCTTACACTGGAATAACACCATTGTCTCTCTTAGGACTCCAGCTTGCCAAATGCAGATCTTGGGGTTTGTCAGCTTCCACAATCCTGTCAGTAAATTATTTATAATATTTTTATATGTATATATCCTATTGGTTCTGTTTTTCTGGAGAAACCTAGTGACTAATGCCAATATGATGTTGGCTGTTGGTTTTCAAATATGGTCTTTATTATGTTGAAGTAGGTCACTTCTCTTCCTAGTTTGTTAAAATTTTATTGTGAAGGATGTTGAATTTTGTCAACTTCATTTTCTATATGAATAGAGATGAACATGTGGGTTTTCTTTTCATTTGGTTAATGTGGTATAATACATTGGTTGATTTTTGTAAGTTAAACTATCCTTGTATTCCAGGAATAGATCTCACTTGGTCATAATGTATAATCCTTTTAATGCTGTTGAATTTTGTTTGCTAATATTTTGTTGAAGATTTTTACGCCAATATTCAAAGGGAATATTTGTTCATAGTTTCCTTTTAGCATCTTTGTCTGGCTTTGATATCAGGCTGATGCTGGCCTCACAAAATGAGTTAGGAAGTGTTCCCTCCCCTTCATTGGTTTGGAAAAGACAGAGAAGGAGAGGTGTTCTTTAAATGTTTGTTATAATTCATTACTGTAGCCATTTGTTCTTGGGTAGAACACCTTATTGTTAGAAGGGTTCTGATTGTTGATTCACTCTCCGTATTAGTTATAGGCCTATTCAGATTTTCTATTTCTTCATGATTCAGTCTTGGTACATTGTATTTTTAGAATCTTCTCCATTACTTATAGGCTATCCAATTTGTTTGAGTACAATTGTTCACAATACTTTGTTATAATCCTTTTTACTTCTATAAAATTGGTAGTAGTATCCCTTCTTCTATATCTGATTTTAGTTTTTTTGGGTCTTCTCTCTTTTTTCCTTAGTCAATCTATGTTAAGGTTTATCAATTTTGTTGATTTTTTCAAAGAATAAATCATGTTTGATCATGTTTGTTTTCTCTGTTGTTTTCCTATTCTCTCTTCTATTTATCTCTGCTCTTATCTTTATTATTTCCTTCTTTCTGCAAGCTTTGGATTTAGTTTGTTCTTCTTTTACTTTTTGTTCCTTAAGGTATAAAGTTAAGTTGTTGATTTCAGACCTTTCTTCTTTTTTTTTTTTTTTAAAGATTTAATTAATTTATTTGAGAGAGAGAGAGTGTCCGTGAGTGGGAGGGAGAGGGAGAGAGAATCGGAAGCAGACTCCTCACTGAGTTCAGGGCCCAACGTGGGGCTCCATCCCATGACTGCAAGATCATGACCTGAGCCGAAACCAAGAGTCGGACGCTTAACCGACTGAGCCATCCAGGTGCCCTAAGACCTTTCTTCCTTTTTAATGGAAATATTTAAACTATAAATTTCCCTTTTAGCTCTGCTTTAACTGCATCCCATAAGTTTTCATGTTATTTTTGCTTTATATATTTACATGCTCTGATGTTTCATGCATGATATTTGTAATTGTTATATCTTCCAGGCGAATTGACCACTTTATCAGTATATAATGTTCTTTGTCTTGTGACACTTTTTGACTTAAACTCTATTTTTTTCTGATAAAAATATAGCCATCTCTGCCCTCTTTAGGTTGCTATTTACATGAGATATCTTTTCCTATCATTTCACTTTCAGCCTATGTGTGTCCTTAAATCTAAAATGTGTCCCTTTAGTTGAAGATGACACAAACAAATGGAAAGATATTTCATGCTCATGGATTGAAAGAATTAATATTGTTAAAATGTCCATACAACCCAAAGCAATGTACACATTCAATGCAATCCCTATTCAAATATCAACAGTGTTTTCCATAGAACTAGAATAAATAATACTAAAATTTGTATGGAACCACAAAAGTCCCTAAATAGCCAAAGCAATCTTGAGAAAGAATAAAGCTGGAGGTATCACAATCTCAGATTTCAAGATATACTACAAAGCTGTAGTAATCAAAACAGTATGGTACTGGCACAAAAAACAGATGCATAGATCAATGGAACAGAATAAAAAGCCCAGAAATAAATCCATGCTTATATGGTCAATTAGTCTATGAGAAAGGAGGCAAGAATATACAATGCAGAAAAGGTAGGCTTTTCAATAAATAGTTTTGGGAAAACTGTGCAGCTATATGCAAAAGAATGAAACTGGACCACTTTCTTAGGCTATACACAAAAATAAACTCAAAATGGATTAAAGATCTAAAAGTGAGACTTGAAACTATAAGACTACTAGAAGAAAGGCAGTAATTTCTTCGACAATGATCTTAGCAACATTTTTCTAGATATGTCTCTTTAGGCAAGGGAAACAAAAGAAAAAATAAACTATTAGGACTACACCAGAATAAAAAACTTTTGCATAAGGAAATCTTCCACAAAGTGAAAAGACATCCTACTGAATGGGAGAAGATATTCACAAATGATATATCAGATAAAGGGTTAATATCCAAAATATATAAAAATACCTATCCAACTAAAAGCCAAAAAACCACAAATAATCTGATTAAAAAATGGGCAGAGGACCTGAATAGACATTTTTCCAAAGAAGACATTCAGATGGCCAACAGACACATGAAAAGATGCTCAGCACAGTAATCACCAGGGAAATGAAAATCAAAAGCACAATGAGATGTCACCTTACACCTGTCAGAATGGCTAGAATCAAAAAGACAAGAAATAACAAGTGTTGGAGAGGATGTAGAGAAAAAGAAATGGCTTGTGCACTATTGGTGGGATTGCAAATTGATACAGCCACTGTGGAAAACAGTATGGAGGTTCCTCAAAAAATTAAAAAAGGAAATACCATATGATCCAGTAATTCCACTACTGGGTATTTACCCAAAGAAAACAAAAACACTAATTTGAAAAGATAAATGCATCCTTATGTTTATTGCAGCATTATTTACAACAGCCAAGATATGAAACCAACCCAAGTGTCCATAGGTAGATGAATAAAGAAGTGATATATATATAATGGAATATTACTCAGTCATAAAAGGATGATATATATATCATATATGTGTATATATATATATATATATATATATGGTGGAAAATTACTCAGTCATAAAAATATTACTCAGTCCATTTGTGACATTGATGGACCTAGAGGGTATTATACCAGATGAAATCAGTCAGAGGAAGACAAATACCATATGATTTCACTTATATATAAAATCTAAAAAACAAAAAACAAAAAGCAGAAACAGACCCATAAATACAGAGAACAAACTGATGGCTGCCATGGGGCGAGGGTTGTGGGGATGGGCAAAATGAGTGAAGTGGTGGGGGGTGAGAGATTAAAAAGTCATGGGGGTGAAAGGTACAGTGTAGGGAATTTAGTCAATGGTATAATAGTGTTATATGGTAACAGATGGTAGCTACACTTGTGATAAGCATAGCATAGATTTGTCAAATCACTATGTTGTACACCTAAAACTAATGTAACATTGTGTGTCAACTATACTTCAACTAATTTTTTTTTAAATAAAATAAAATGTGTCTCTTATAGACAGCTCATAGCTGGATCCTGTTTTTTTTAACCCATTCCACCAATGTATATCTTTTGATTGGGGAGTTTAATCCTTTTACATTGCCAGAACTTTACAATTTCCACTGTGCTCTTTCCAGCCCAAGAGAGGGAACTAGGAATTGGCCCTGTTATGGACTGAATGTGCCCCTCTCCCTAATTCATATGTTGAATTCCTAACCCCCAAAGCATGGTGTTAGGAGTTGGAACTTTTGGGAGGTAATTAGGTTTAGATTATATAGGTCATATAGGTGGAGACTTCATGATAGAATTAGTGCTCTTTTTTTTTTTTTAAAGATTTTATTTATTTATTTGACAGAGAGAGACACAGCGAGAGAGGGAACACAAGCAGGGAGAGTGGGAGAGGGAGAAGCAGGCTTCCCACTGAGCAGGGAGCCCCATGTGGGGCTCGATCCCAGGACCCTGGGATCATGACCTGAGCTGAAGGCAGACGCTTAACGAGAATTAGTGCTCTTTTAAGAAAAAGAAGAAACAGCAGAGCTTCCTCTATCCATCGTATGAGGATATAGTAAGAAGGCAGCCACCTTCAAGTCAGGAAGAAGGACCTAAACAAAACCCAATTATTCTGGTGACCTGTTCTCAGACTTCTCAGCCTCCAGAATTGTGAGAAATAAATGTCTGTTTTTTAAGCCACCCAGTCCATAGTATTTTGTTATAGCAGTCTGAGCAGACTAAGACAAGCCACTTCCTCCTGACCTGCAGAGAATTGTGCAAGGATGTGAAGGGGCTGAGGCAAAGGTGAATAGAAGCACCAGGAAATTTACTACCATTCTGTGGCTTTTTTCTTGATTGGGCACTGGCTTAGTTGTTGTAATCTTTAGCTGTTTTCCGGAGTACCTATGAAGTTATTTTAGTCAGTTTGAGGATGTTTATTAGATAATTCGGTAAAGAGAATGAAGCCCAGGAGCTTCGTAGTCGAACATCTTGCGCTGATACTAACCCTCCTCTCCATAATTGAGAATGTTAATCTTGAGAAATAAGGGATAATGTACACTGAATCCAAATATTCATCACAGTGAATATATTCCTTTCCAAAGTTTTGAAAGTTGATCATAGTTAATTAATATAATTAATATTTTAATCATGATTTTATAAAAATGCTTAATTTCTAATAATTCATAAATTTGATTCCATAGTTAACTATGTTCACTGTCAAATATCCTGAAGTATACATGATAAATAGCCAAGTTTCATGCCTAAGTATATATACTATACATATATACAGAGACATTCCTGAGCAGTTACAAAATATGGTTTTGTAATAAGCACTGTGTTTTCTCATATATAACAAATGCATTATTTCCTTGTGCCCAAAATGCAAATTTGCAAATTGCATCCAGGAACTCATCAAATCTGCTAGATGAATTATGTAATTCAATTTGGCAAAATTTTTGCTCACAGTACAAATAGTTTTCTTTGGTTTTCTTGGATTCTGTTCTAAGAAGGAGGTAGCTGGAAAAAAGTGAAAAATTACAGGATATGATTCATAAAAATCCCACATCTTTTTTGTGTGCTTGTACATTCTTTTTTGAGGGAAAATGTTTTTGTCCCACAGCAATGACTTCTCTTCCTTCTCAGTAAGTACTTTTTAGTTGGAAAGATACCCATGTACAATATATCCAAGGTATTCAAGGTAGCCAAAATGAGAGGAAGATGCATGCCATTTAGCATCTAGAAGAACATGTAGCATATTCATTAAATCCCTTTTTCACCAGAAAGGAATGTGAAGCCTGAACTTTAACATGGCCACAGTATGTACTAGAGAGCAGAGAAATGAAACCTCAGCTATGTATGTTCCTGCCAAGCATTAGCCCAAATCTTTCACTCTCTGACATGTGGCGGGTATCTATTTCCCTGTCATGTTTTGAGAGACAAGAAAATGATGTCCATGTAACCCTATCCTCACTTCTAAGGTTCAGACAAGTGGAACTCACTACTATTCCATCCTCTTCAAATTTGCTACCAACAGTGAGATTAAGCACGTACAACTCAAAAATGGACTACCAGCACTGCATTGTCAGGTAGTTTTCAGAGCGTAGGAACAGCAAATAATTAGGAGTAATTAAATCTCTGCAGATAGCATAAGTGCTTCTAACTTCTTTTTCTCTCTTGAGGTAGTCTGCAAACTCTTATCATTTTAGGTTTGTGAAAAATGCTTATGGCAGTAACTCTAATTACCCAGAGTGAGGAGCTCTCTTAAGCAGTAGAAGACCAGCAGTTTCAGAAACTAAACATCAATTTCGTGCATATGAAGAATTCATGGAATACCGGAGCTAAACAGAACTGTAGAGATTAGATATCCAGGGCTCTCATTTCACAGAAAGAGCCTGAGACCACTTTCAGTACTGTTGGTGTGAAAGGACCAGTTAAACCATAGCACTTCTGCCATAAAGATAAAGAAAAACCAGATGAAAAATTCTTTTAAATGTATAGATAAATTCACCAAAGCGGGCAAAACCTCCAAGTACCAATAAGGAAGAAGGCACTGAAAATAAGAGTGGCAGATGAGAGAGCTGATGCTGCCATGGGCTTGAGATAGGGTCATAGGGATTTGCCAGTGTAAGTTACCCAAGGGCTTATGTTTTAATACCTATGCAGAGATGAACACTTGGGACTTCCTGAGGCAAAAAATTGGAACTGAGAAACCCATCCTGCACTCATATGGTCACAATTAGAGAGGATCCTTGAAAGGGTGACCCACTAAGTGGTAGAGTAGACTAAAAAATACATTTGCCCATGGACAACAGAATGACAAGGAAGCTGTAATTTCTTTGTGGACACTGGGTGGGAAAAAAAGTTTCTCCTGATGATTGGTAAGCTTGCACATAGATTTGAGATTTAAATTCATATTAGTTATTAGGTCAGTGAACCTACAAGCAGCAAAATGAGTATCAAAATAGTCCTACATAGTAAAACCCCTGAGATCCATGCCAGAAGAAAATCCAAAACTGCTCAAGAGGGATATGTCCTCAATCCAGGTAACATGGAATTTCCACAGGTAAAAGCCCACTGAACATGAATGCATAATAAAACATTTTCAAAAGAATAAATAAACCAATTTAACCAATGCCTGAGTACTTGAGATCATAGAGAACTCTAATAGACACTATAAATTAAATGTGTAGAAAATAATTAAAATGTAAAACAAGAAGTCTGAGCAATAAGAAAACAAGAAACCAGAACAATGGAATATTGAAAAAAAAAAGTGAGTACGTCTTTTAAAATGAATAATGTGGTCTCTGAAAGTTAAACTTCATAGGATGGAAATGCATAAAATTAGACCTGAATGATTTGCGGAGGGCAGCATAAAAAGACAATGTGATGGAAAATGTAAAAGGCAAGTTTATGGACAAAAAGTACAGTGAGGCCTATCAATATGGGTCTAATAAGAGCTACATCCAATGAGAGAGAAGAAGGAAATAGAAGATTGAGGGGGCTACTCTCAATCATAAATAACTTAGAGTACTCAGAAAGAAGAAAATTTAATTTTCAGATTTAAGAACTACAAGTCTCTTGCAGGATAAACACAAAGATCACACCTTCTTACAGAGATGATCTTAATAGATCTAGAGGGAAAAAAGAGATTATTTTCAAAGGAAAAATAATTAGACAATTACAGACATCTTGGTAGCTAAAGTAGAGGTAAGACTACAATAAAATGATGTTATCATTGTGCTGAGAAAAATATAATTTGCAACCTAGAATTTTATACTCAGCCAACATATTATTTAAGAGTGAGGCCAAAAAAATACATTTCAGAAGAGAAAGTAGGAGAACATTAATCACTCCAAATCCGAAGGAAGAAAAAAATGGGGTGCAAGCAAAATTATTGAGCAAGAAATTTGGCAAACATAATGAAATCTCAATAATTATTGACTTACTATTATTATTGTTGTCACAAATAGAAAATATTAATAATCACTGTATTAAAGCAATATTGTTATAAATAAAATCAAGGTTCAAAAACAAAGTGAAATAATAAGACACAAATAAGACATAATAAGACATAAAATAAAATAGTGTATATAGGAATCAGTGCAATTTAAGGCTCTTGTATTCTGTAAGGGGAAAGTAGAGATGGATTAAGATTAAGTAATATTAAGTCAAGTGGGCATTTCAATAATATAAGTAACCACTAAAATAATAGAAATATAACATAATTTTCCTAAGACAACAGAAGTATAATGTTTAACTTTCAAAGCATTAAAGGGAAAAAATAAATTAAGGCCATGAGAAGATAATGAATTTACCCAATATCACAAGCTAGTTTATGGTAGAAATGGGCCTGGAGACCAAAAGTCTGGATTTTCAGTTCTGCATTTTCTTCTCTGCGAATACATCAACCAAACTTGAGAGTAAACAAGATTCATATACTTGGCTGCTTTTAAAATTGTTTCTTAAAGCTCTATATACCTGACTTGGCTTGATCTCAACAGAAAGGACAGTGATTTTATAACACAGTTTATAGTATGGGGCTCTATATAGTTTTCCATTCACTTTCCATTGAGCTTAAAGGAGTAGTGACAAGAAGGGACTATTTCCTTATATCTAGCAATCCTTTTATAATATTCACTAATTGCAAAGCAGCGTTTTTGACTGTGTGGGATTGCTCTTGAGAGAGACATACATATAACCATAAAAAAAGAAGAATGCATTTAGTTAAGTATGGGCTGAATTTTATTTTATTTCACTTATTTTTTTAAAGATTTTATTTACTCATTTGAGACACAGAGAGAGAGAGAGCGCATGAGCAGGGAGAGAGGCGGAGGGAGAAGCAGGCTCCCTGCTGAGCCAGGAGCCCGATGCGGGGCTTGATCCCAGGACCCTGGGATCATGACCTGAGCCGAAGGCAGACGCTTAACCATCTGAGCCACCCAGGCACCCCTGGGCTGAATTTTAAACTGGGAAAATTAAAACTTCAAAGTGGCAGCAAGTTTAATGGCACAGAGACCCTCTATAAATACAGTCTGTCTGATGAGAGTGGTACAGCCTATCAAGATTTGGGGTCTGATGAAAGAACGGAGAGTACCGTTTATCAAGATCACTGCTTTAAAAAGTAAAAGAGGTTGGAAATTGTGTTTCATTAAAGGGCAAATGAAATAAAGCAGAAATGGTTATTGAAGAACATGATTATCTGGGACTTGATGCACAGAAATTATAATTAACTGATTTAAAAAAAAGAAATAACAAAAATGCAAATGTTTACAATTTAGAAAGCAATTTCTAAGGGGATTTTTAGGGTCTCTACAAATTTAGTCTTTTTCTGATTCTCAACATTATATACTTTTAATTGAATATTGATATTAGGGATGGTAGACATTAGGGATGAAAGGGACATTAATAAACGCCCTAAATCACATCGACTCTTTTGATGGATCTTTGCCCAAATCTTCCTGTGAATGCAATTACATGTAATTTAGAGAACAAATATTTCTCCTATGTATTCTGTGTCTGCCTCTATGTCATAATTTGATGGAGAAAGGTCACACTTTGTTTAAAGCCTTAGTATCACACAATTCTAAATCCAAATCTATTCTTTGGTAGTATTTCTTTTGTAGCTATATAAGAGGGATTTCTCATGAAACTTTCATTTCTTTTATACAGTCATATTGCCAATTTTCTTGTTATTCTCCATGCTATTATGAGAACAATTACTAAATACATGTAACATATTGTAGGCATTCAGTGAATGCTGGTTACATTGAATATAATCGTTTGGATAGCAGTAAAGAAGATAGGCTTTTTTTCTGGCAGTTAAGCCTCAATTTCCTTATCTATTAAATTATTCCTCTCAAGGGAGTATTTTGAGATTTAAATTAGAGCCCAGACTAAGGGTTTAATAACTATTAATATATTTATTTTAAAAATAAACAACTAAAATAAATGTTTAGCAATGGAGAAAAAAAGAGCACACTAAAAATAGATTGTTAAGGGAAAAACCTCATTTACAATGGATATAAAGTCTTCATATCTAATCAAATCTTCATAAATGTATAATTAATTTATCAAAAATATTTATTACATCATTAAATTGATATGCTTTATCACATCTTAAGTTTTTACATCTTAGTCTTTTGGAATGATTATTTTTTGGGGAAAAGGCAAAAAAATGTATGTGGGACTCTATCAAATTTCACATGTACTATATAGCTTTCAATAGTAAGTTAATAGTGCCTTTTCTAAATATAGTAAGGACTCAAAAAATTTGACTTGATCTAAGGTAAATGCAATCTTTATTTTATCTCTAGCTTTTTTAAATATTAAAAATGGGAATTCATTCACCTCCTTCTCTGAATCTTGTTCCCCTATTCTTATGACATTTGAAAGAGCAACTATCAGTCTTTTCCAAAGTACTTATTAGGATATGTGGGGAATCATCCATTTATGGTCAACTGGAAGGACCATGGGAATTGATATTGATATTACAAAGCTGAGGAGTAATTGCAATATTTGGAAGTACTTTGAGTCAAATAATTCCAAAAGTGTAAGTAGTAAAAGAAATTCTTGAAGTCTTCTATTTTTAACTACAAACTAGTTCTTAAAAATAATACACTTATTCTCATCTTTTTACTTATACTCCACATTTTCAATTGCTCTTTTTTCACCATGGAAACTTAAAAGAAACAAAGAACCATGAAGTAATATTTGCCATTTGATAAATCTGATTAAACCAAAGGTGTTTATCATTGAAACTGACTCTACCCACCCACTCCATCTCAAGTTTACTTTCTGTTAGACAAAATATTACTATCTTTTCCCAGAAGGAATCCAAGCCATTGTCCACTGGAAACAGTTATGTTTTATTTTTATTTTATTTTTTTAAAGATTTTATTTATTTATTTGACAGAGAGAGACACAGCGAGAGGAGGAACACAAGCAGGGGGAATGGGAGAGGGAGAAGAGGCTCCCGCAGAGCAGGAAGCCTGATGCAGGGCTCGATCCCGGACCCTGGGATCATGACCTGAGCCAAAGGCAGACGCTTAACGACTGAGCCACCCAGGCGCCCCGGAAACAGTTATGTTTTAGACTGTTAAACATTGCAGGGGGTTATATACAAAAATAAGTATTGGTCTTGGAATAGATTTCAAGAGTTTCTGAAATATGTATTCCAAAGACATCTTAGGGTTATTGGCTAGATTAAAGAAAGATGTTGAAATAGGGGGAAAAAACTGTTTTGTAACTTGTACTTACTGTACAAACCTAGCCACAATTACCAAATCCATTTAAAATGATAATTTAATAAAATCATAAGGTTAGCAGAGACTGAGTATATAGTCTATTCTGAACGTTAGTCATAGATTCATAGTAAAAAAATGCCTTTAGTATGCCATCTTTGCCATATCATGTTGCCATTTGGAGAGAGGACAGACTTTAGAGCTAGATAGATGCAGATAAGGATTTAAGCCTATCTCTTACTATCTTTAACAATGGGTGAGTAAATGAGTTAATCTTTTTCAGTCTCCATGCCTCATCTGTAAATGGGAGTAATGATACATGATGTAGAGGTCATGTGATGAATAGTATAATTCTGGTACAGTGCTCAGTACAGTAGAGTAACAGGCACGAGTTTGGGCTTAACCAGTGTTAGCTACTACTCTTTATCCTGACCAGCACATTACATTCAAAGAACAACTCTGTCTTAACTGACTTTTCTTCTTTTGTTAATTCTCACATTATAAAGGGGATTTATTTGCAAATAATCCTTTCAGTTTTTGAAAGTGGAACAGTATATGTCACAGTAATTTATAATTAATATTTTATTTATTCAACAAATACTTGTCGGGCGCCTGGGTGGCTCAGATTGTTAAGCGTCTGCCTTCGGCTCAGGTCATGATCTCAGGGTCCTGGGATCGAGTCCTGCATTGGGCTCCCTGCTCCTTGGGAGCCTGCTTCTCCCTCTGCCTCTCTTTCTCTCTCTCTCTCTGTCTCTCATGAATAAATAAATAAAATCTTTAAAAAACAAAACAAAACAAATACTTGTCAAATACCTAGTATTCAGAGTCTAATGGTGAACACCAAGGAGGTAGACAAATAATAACACTTTTATTTCAAACAGCTTTTATTCACACTAGGACTAGAGGAAAATCTAATTCAGTAGAAAACACAAGACAAAGGGGGATCTTTCATCCTCTTTGAAGGAGAATCACAACATTAACAACATTGACAAAAATTTGGAACACACCATTGAATTAGCCATTTAATATTTCCAAATACAAAAAAGGAATCAGAAAGAAGGTAAACATTCCATGAGCATGTTCAACAATGGTATTGTTATTAGGTATTAATCCTTTATTAGATAATTATTTTTCACATCTGGGAAAACACTGGCAGCACAATTTTAAGAAAAGAAGTTTGGCAACATGTATTTTTCTCAGCAGCTCTGGATGACAGATTTTTGGTGAATGCTAGCCAAAAAAATTAAGGGCAAAACCACTGGTGCACAGAGGACAACAAACTTATCTTATTACAGAAACAGATATCAGACCACAATAGAAAAGACATTTTAATTTTACACAAAGCCAGAAACTCCAGATTATTGGCATACACATCAACAAGCCTGGTCTAAAGTGTTTAATCATGAGAATAATAAATATTGGTTTCCTGCCTGCCCTGCCTTGTTTAAAAATATCAGGATATTTGCTTTCAAATGACACAAACTGATGAGACTATAATCTACAAAATGATCATTCACTTGTAACAGAATGCTTCTTATGCCTAGCAACCACTGAAAGGGCAATTTCATATAACCCAGCTGTTGTGGAGACAGACGCTGACATTGCTCATCCAGAAAAAGTTTGAGAATCTTAAAATTTAGAAAAAGCATATGTAGATTTTTATCTAAAAACAATTTTTTCATCCCCAAGAAAGTGTGATTCCTCCTCAGATCTCAGAATTCCTAGTTCCTAAGTTGTCCTTTTACTTTGTTTCTACTCAATTTTAAGTTAATAAAAGCAATAGCCTGAAATTGCTGCAAGATATCAAGTGTCATAAAATGCCAACTCTAAGAAAGGGCACTGAAATTAAGCCTAAAGGACATGACTACATTGTCCCACCAAACATTTGACCCTCCTTATTTTATTTGATGTTGCAACATTTGCCTCTAATGTGCCTAAGGCCCAAACAGAAAAATAAAAGAACTCCACAATTTTCTTTGAATAGTCTGGAAATAATATCTTATTTCCAAATTACATTGATTTAAAATTACTCTTCTGCCATTTTTTCTTCAGGTTAGAGTTTATGCTTCTGAGTTTGACTCACAAAGGCATCATCCAAAGGGCAAGAAAAGTATATGTACAATCTTCTTTATGTGATGATAGTACAACACAATTGGCAGTACCAAGAATGGTGGAAAACTGTATTTGAGACCAAAAGAAAAATTCTGTATTAATAAAACAAAGTATCAGGTCTAAACTTGTAAGCCAAAGACAATAACTGGATCTATCTTTTAAAATAAGAATAGTAAAAAAAGTCAAGTGGTTCTTGAGAAGGAAGAGATAAAAAGGAAGATAGAGTATCTACTAGAGTTTATATAAATTGGTATGAATCAAAATATTACCTAGTAGTGTTCATAAAATAAGTTGCCAAGGTTGTTTCTACTTAGGAAATATAGAGATTTAAGAAATTACTCTGATAGTTTAGATATGGCAACTTGGTATTTGCAGTTGGACAAGGGAAGGAGAGAAAGGTGGAAAATAAATTATTGTTTAGAAAGACTGGCACTGTATGGTGAATTCACCACGTATTTGCTAGAAGTTCCAGTTTGAGAATGAAGATGGTTTGAGAAATTGTTACACCCCTATTACTCTCTTATTGAGATCAAGTCCAAAAAACCCCAGATCAAGAGTCTAAGTTTAAATTGTCTGACCCAGCTATTTCCAGCATATTATAACTGACTCAGTTGTTGCATAAACCATTATATAAAACCAGCCACGTATTTCATAAAAAAAAAAAATAGACTGCAGCTGATTTGGAGAAATCAAGTTCTAGAGTCCTGTATGAGTATACCATGTTCATCTAAAAAATTTATACTCTGGACCACATGACAAGCCTGCTTTGTTTCATGAAGGGTTTGATGGAGTAAAAGGAAGGAGGCAAGAGCTATGATTTTCAATGTAAATATGACTAGGAAAAGAAGCCACACATAGGCACTTACATATTTTAGTGATGGTGTTGATTCAGGTGATGTAATACTCATAATACTTCATTCAAAAGTCAGTAAATAGTATAAAATACTGCTGGAGACCAAAATATAATTGTGTCCTCTGGGAACAGAAGAGATACCTGATGAAGATCATGACCATGTTGATGATCAGTTTTGAAGACAACAATAAAATGCCTCCATTTCTTAGCTTAGATCATCTGGTTTTCATTTCTTTTGGAGGTGGAAATGCCCTCTTTATGGAATAGTTGAACAGGTGTTGTTCCCTACTTCTTCTTCTTCTTCTTCTTTTTTTTTTTTTTAATTTCCTTAGCAAGTCAAGTGATTTCATTCCTGACATGGGAAAAGAATGTTAAGATAGATGCTGCTAGAAATGACAATGTCAAATTCTGACAGAGTGATTATTTCAAGCTCAGAATGATTTGCTTTTAAGACAGAAACCTTTGGTTTGTTTGTTTTGTGGCTATTAGACATTTAATACTTTCACTGAGACAAATTGAGTGTAAACTTTCAAAAGAAAAACAGCAAGAAATATTTAAATAAACCATCCTAAACATAGATGCTTGCATAAAAAATAAGTATAAAAGTGCCGATTGAAGAGAAATTTTCTCCCAGGAGACTTTCCACATGTTCATTCTATTTTACTTCCACATGGAGTCTGTGAAGAAACCCAGTATATCCACAAAGCTTTATGAATGACCTTTGGAAATAAAACAGTACTAAACTGTTAGGAGAGACCAGCCCTATAGTTTCTGAAATTATATGAGGAAACGTCCTGCTTTCAAACCCACCATGTTTTTTGTTGTTGTTTTTTTAAAGTTTTAAGTAATCTTTACACCCAGTTGGGGCTTGAACTTACAACCCCAAGATCAAGATTTGCACACTCTACTATCTGAGCCAGCCAGGCACCTATGCTATCCTCAGTGAGTATGTGGAAGTTTTGCAAAGGGTTATAGTCAAAACTGAAGGCAAGATTTCAATTCTTGTGATTGGTAATGGAAAGTGTGATTTGTAATAGTTTTTCATGAGTATCTCTGTTTTCTCCAGAAGTGGATTTCTATCTCTAATATCGATGTTGTAAATTTGTTAAAAATGTTTTAAAATATTTCATCTCAAAATGTTCTTCCTATTTACTAAGCAATAACTAAATAGCCTCAATTACCATTTGAAGTCCATTTTACTTATTATCCTAATAAAATTGTCTGTTTTTCAATTTTATATGCAAGCCCGGATTGTACTATATTATAAATTGAGAAAATTAATTTTTTTTGTACTTATTATCAAAACTTATTAAAGCCCTAGGATTGTTTATTAATTGATTTCTAAAAAGTCATCATTTTTATTCATCATGTATGAGCTATGAGACTGTGAGAAAGCTAATGTATTTAACCTTCAAAGTATGGATCAGAAAGATCTATTATTGATGATAATGTTTAGAGAGGAGTTCTAATAACCTCCTACTATTATGAGTAATAAAAATTAAATGTGTAAGTGAAGAAAACTATTACCAAGTGAAACCACCCTTTTAAAAAGTGCTGGTCTATTTCAAAAGAAGCGTTGATATTCTCCAAAAGCCTCCATTCTGTCCCTGAGGGCTATACTACAGCTTGTAACGGTATAATCAAAAAGCACTGGCATTCTGTTCTTACAACTACATTCAGCTGTGATTAATCCTCTCCATAGTTTATCTGCCTCTCCGTGTATCCTAAAGACCCTAACTGCAACCAATTTGGTACAGTATCACATGGGAGGATGTGTGATTAACTCATTAATGTGTCTGTTTTAAATCTAAACAACCATGGAGATGTCCTAGTGATTTGGCTTTATCAGTTTGATGGCTGTGTATAGCAGGTATGTGGCAAAATTATTATAGGAAACTTCAGTAAATTAGTATGATTGCACTATACTGTTTCATTTTATTATTCAATATCTAAAAAAATACCTGGGAGGACTGAAAGTAATAACAGAGATTTGTTACTATGAAGTTGATTTTTAAAAGTCACAATTACGTTTCCAATTAAAATATGATATAACTTTCCTTGTTAAGGGGGGGGGTGTCTTTTTTCCCCTTTGGCTCCACTATTTGGTTTTCTGTAAGTAAATCTCCTCAAACAATTACAGAAAATAGCAAGAGCTAGCAAATATGATTGGCATGAATTTCTCTGAAAATATTAATTTTTTCAAAAATTCATTACTATTGTGAATCTAGATTGACCTTACCCTTATGTAATAAAACTAATTTTTACCTAATACTGAGTTACATTCTATTTCAGATTTCCTATTTCAAAGGGTGTCTCAAATTTCTAAGATGTTAAACTAAGTATTGAGCCATTTTTGTATATGTAATAAAAGTCTTTAAAATTAAAATGGTAATCCTAAAAAAACTAAATGCATGAAAAATATGGTCTGACTATATAACAAAAGGGAGTTATATAATTCTACTTGAGTGAGATCTTTCATCTTTGATTTACAGGTTAGAGTCCTCTTTAACTAAAACCATATTGTTCTATATCTTTCATATCACGGCCTTCCCTAAAACCTTGTTTTAATTAAAGTTTCTTTCAGATTTCTGAATAAAAGCATGACAATCTTCACTTATGGCTTTAATATATCCTTTGAGTTAGGAAAATATATAAAAAGAAACATCAACTCTTTCAAAAGCATTGTCAGATATTAAATACTGCGAGGTATTCTACATCAATGTCTTTAGGTGTTTGAGTTATACATTGAAATAAAATTTTGGGAGGTAGGGGCATAACCTAGTTCTATTTAGTAAATCACTTTTAATCTCAGAAATAAATGTCCTTTATTTTTAGCCTTTGACATTAAGGCAACATGTGTAAAGGTTAAATTTGTGTTTTTGTGTTTTTTCCGCAGGAAGGCACAACTTCAAGGTTAACACAATTCAAGGTGACTTCAAATAGGCAATGCCTTCATTAACACATTTTGAAGATCTAGAAAATTCAGTAATACTGCTTCACCTCAGTGCTGTCACCGCTAAAAGAACACATCATGCCAAGCAACTGTGTTAACCTGAAAAGTAAAAAATAAAATAAAATAAATGAAATACTCAAAGCTCCTGAGTAATTGGGGAGATTGTGGGTAATCTTTAGCTTTTCTATAAGGAAGGAATAATGAAAGGTAAGAAGAAAGGATGTGATGGAGGAAATAAGATGAAAAGTGAGAACTAAGTTCTTGAGAGATTTGGAAAAAATTAAGACCATCCTCGGTGGAACATATGCTTGAAACTCTTATCAGAGCAAGGGATGTATGAGGGGGACGGGAGACCTCATCCTCAAATACAATTGCAAATCTCCCATGTGTGTGAATACACAGAGGGATGTTAGGGAAATAGGGTTATTTTTTTCAAAAACTGTGATATTGCACCATTACATACAGTATGAGGTTCCTTTGGCATTTGGACTTTGAGATATAGCATGGTTTATTCTATTGAAAAAAGCCTCATCCCAGTTCCTCCATCTTGAACTCTTACTAGCAAGAGTTGAACAATGTGTTAAAACAAAGGCCAAAAAACAAACAAAACAAAACAACAAAACAACCCCTGCAATATGTCGGGAACTGCTATCCGTTCATAGTTGAAAGCAAATCCTATAAACAATTTAAGACTGACAAAAATTACCCAACAAGAAACTGATCAGAATGTCAGGAATGAGTATTTCTCAGGTTTTGCCCCAAATTTCACTGGCTGTCATAGCATCCATAATAATTAATAGTATCTAATGCTGTACTGGATGTTATTAGTTCATACTTTGGGCCTGGGAGTGGGTCACCCAGCATATTAAAAGTATGCTGGAAGCAGTTTCTTCCAATCGTGATTTACTGTAACTTTAGAATCACAGCAGTTCCGTTTTAGGAATCTTTAATGCCCTTTCAAGTCCATCCAAAGAACAAGTGAAGCTGCTGTTCAGAATTTTGTGCCCAGTGTTTATGTTACACCGAATCTGTGCCACCCAGGCAGCAGACAAGACATGTCTGAGGGTGCTGGGTGGGGGGGATACACAATGATGTCACACACAGGAAATATGGGGGTGGGGGGCTTGGCACTTCACAAGGCTGGCTCCTCTTCCATAGGCTCACCAGCAGTTCTGTAAAAATAAACAGGCAATCAGAATACGGCATAAGAGTACACAATGACATTGTAGATTTTCATGCATAATCAAAGCTGATTTTTCAGCTCTCTCTGATGTTTATTTGTGTTATTCAGTTATCCATAAATAGCGTTTCTTTCCTAGGAAGTATAAACAAATGTCAAGTGGAAAAACATTTTAGATCCAAGCAATCATTGGAAATGTTCCTGTTTATATTAAAACATGTCAAAATATTTTATAATTCTAGATTCTGAAATGTACCTGTTTTGTGTCTAGCACAGTCCAATAACTTACTGAAAAAATTAACTACAATATTTTATTTTAGGAGCAATCACAATGATTTCCTATGGAACCAGTTTGCTAATGAGAGCAAAAGACCCAGCTCGCTTCTGGAGGAGACTCACCAGGGCTCTAGTTTTTGCTTCTGTTCTTTCATAACTGGATTGGCTGCCTGCCGGAGGCATTTCAAATCAAATTCTGAATTTGATTAGCAAATCGCTGCTACAGACCCAATGTTTTTACAAGAAATGCTCTATAGTAGTGTGTAAATAGTTTTTATTCGGCATCATCTGTGGGGTGTTCTGCTCAGGCAAAACCAAAACTAATTGCTTGAAAATTTATACTTGATATTTAAACTTAATTTAGTAACACTCTGAGGGTGTTTTAAGGCAAACTTTTAGAATGATTTTTAATTTAGTCAAAGGGACAGATTGTAGCAGAAATCCAAATACATGAAGTAGTTGGATTGTTGAAGGAGGAAAACTGGGATTTGAGATGCCAAGAGAATTGAGTTTGAATCTGAGCTCTAGGATTTGCTAATGTTGCAATTGCTAATGTTGTAACTACACTTCTGTGAAGCGGTGGCTTCAGGTTCAAAACCCTGGGAAAAAATGTTCCTAACAGAATTAGTGAAGGTTAAGAAAAAAGGAGATAAAGGTGACTTGTAAATAATAAACACTATGAGACATTACATATTTAATATTTTGGATTTGTCCCTTTGTCATCTAACACATACATAAAATTGTGTGAATGGCACAAAGATACAGAGTTATGCCTATGCTACCAGAGGAAACTAAGGAAACACAATATTTGGATGATGGTTCTCTTTGGGTGGTGGGATAATAGATGGGTGGTTTTCATTTTCTTTTTCATATAGTTTATATTTGCCAGTATTCTATAATGAGTTACTTTCATATTAGAAAAAAATGCCATGTTTAAAACACGGCTGTTTATGAAGACTAGTTAGCTACGTTTTTTAATAGATTTATAGGGAAAAAAAGTCCAAGATTTCTATGCATCTATAAGTAGTTGCCATTTTAACTTAGTGTTTTTGTAATAAATTTAAAATATTGAAATAAAGTTTTTATCCATGAGATGGTAATAAAAAGGATTTTAATGGATCCTCTAAAGAATGAGAAATATCAGTTATTCATTATTTAACATTACCCAAATGAGGGAGTTCCAAATGAGTCTACGTGGAGCACACACACAAAAAAATAATTTCTTACGAAGTTATAGGCTGACCAAGAGTATACTGGATAAGGAGGCTGTGAGAAAGTGTTTAGAGTTGCCATATGAGATAAAAGCTATTTAAATGAGTCATACTCTATTAAAATCTTTCCAAACTAAAATTATCAGCATTCTGAGAAGAAAATTCTTAAAGAAAACATTTAAGTAGCTAATTTATATGTAACATGCAAACTTATTTACATCTAAGAATATGTGGATAATATAGGTGTAGAATCCTCAAACTCAGTACTCTAATGGAGACTGAGTTTTCTTAAATTTTTCCAGCTTTGAGATCCAACTGATATACAACATTATATAAATTTAAGGTGTATAATGTGATGATTTGATACACATATATATTATAAAATGTTTACCACAAAAACACATCTTTCACGTAAGTACCATTTTTTTGTTGTTGTTATGGTAAGAACGTTCAAGATTTAATCTCATAGCAACTTTCATGCATACAATACAATATTGTTAACTATAGTCACCTTGCCTTACATTAGATCCCTGGAATTTATTCATCTTATAACTGAAAGTTTGTACACTTTGACCAACATTGCCCTATTTCCCCCAACTCCCAGCTCCTGGTAACTATCAATCTAGTCTCTGTTTCTGTAAGTTCAACATGGGCCTTTTGCAGTTTTATTGAGAAATAATTGACATATATCATTGTATAAGGTTAAGGTGGTTTGATTTACATTTATTGTGAAATGATTATTGTAATAGGTTTAGTTAACATCCATCATCTTATATACATACTGAGGTCAATGTTTTTAGATTTTACATATAAGTGAGATCATACCGATAAGTATTTGTCTTTCTCTGTCTGCCTTATGTCACTTAGCATAATGCCCTCAGGTTCACCCATGTTGAATCTTCTCTTTTATGGCTGAATAATATTAATAGTCCATTGGAAGTTTATACCACCTTTTCTTCATCCATTCATCCATCAACGGAGAGAGATGTTTAGGTTGTTTCCTTGTCTTGGCTATAGTGAGTAATGCAATGAACATGAGAGTACAGATATCTCTTCAAGATAGTGATTTTTGTTTCCTTTGGATAAATACCCAGAAGGTAGACTGCTGTATCACATGGTAGTTCTACTTTGAATTTCTTGAGGAACCTCCATCACTAACATTTGTTATCCCTTGTCTTTTTTATGCTAGCCATTTTAACTGATGTAAAATGGTGTCTCATTGTGGTTTTGATTTGCATTTCCCTACTGATTAGGGATACTAAACATCTTTTCATATACCTGTTGGCCATGTCTTCTTTAGAAAAATATCTGTTCTGGTCCTTTGTCCATTTTTTAATCAAATTATTATTTTTGTCCATTTTTTTAAAGATTTTATTTATTTATTTGACAAAGAGGGACACAGCAAGAGAGGGAACACAAGCAGAGGGAGTGGGAGAGGGAGAAGCAGGCTTCCTGTGGAGCAGGGAGCCCGACGGGGGGCTTGATCCCAGGACTCTGGGATCATGACCTGAGCTGAAGGCAGACGCCTAATGACTGAGCCACCCAGGCGCCCCTTTTGTCCATTTTTTAATCAAATTATTGTATTTTGCTATTGAATTGTATGAGTTCCATATGTATTTTGAGTATCAACCCCTTATATATGTATCATGGTTTACAAATATATCATATAGCACATACATACATGGTTTGCAAATATTTTCTATTTCATAGGTTGCCTTTTCATTTTGTTGTTTCTTTTGGTGTGCAGAAGTTTTTAGGTTTATGTAGTTACATATGTTTATTTTTGCCTTTGCTGCTTTTTCTTCTTTTTGTCATATCCAAAAAATCATGGCAAAACCAAAATCAAGGAGCTTCTCCCCTATGTTTTCTTCTAAACTACAACTATGTTTATAGTTTTAGGTCTTAAAGTTAAGTCTTCAGTCCATTTTGAGTTAATTTTTGTGAGTGGTGTAAGATAGGGTCCAACTTCATTCTTTGCATGTGAATATCCAGTTTTCTCAATACCATTTACTGAAGAGATTATTGCTTCCCCACTGAATATCTTTGGTTCCATTGGTAGGTATTAGCTGACGATATAAGTGAAGGTTTATTGCTGGGCTGTCAGTTCTGTTCCATTCGTCTATGTGTCTGGTTTTATGACAGTGCCATACTGTTTTGATTACTGTAGCTTTGTAATACAGTTTTAACTCAGGATGTGGGATGTCTTTGTTCTTTTTCAATATTGCTTTAGCTACTTAGGGTCTTTTTAAATTCCATATGAATTTTTTCATCTTATTAAATTTTAATTTAATTATTAAAAATTATTTTTGTGGAAAATGCCATTGGAATTCTGATAGGAATTGCTTACTTCCAGTACTGTGCTGAATAGGAGTAGTGAGATCAGGTACCCTTGTCTTGTTTCTGATCTTAGAGGGACAGTATTAAACTTTTTACTGTTGAGTATGATGTTAGCTTTGGGCATGTCATATATGGCCTTCATTATGTTGAGGTATGTTCCTTCTATATCTAATTTCTTAAGAGTTTTTATTATGAAAAGGTGTTAAATGTTGTCAGTTACTTTTTATGTCATTATTGAGAGGATCATATGATTTTTATCTTTCATTCTAGTCATGTGGTGTATCACAGTGATAGATTTATACACATTGAACCATCTCAGGGATAAATCCCACTTGATGATGTTGAATTATTCTTTAAATGTGTAGTTGAAAGTGCTTAGTATTTTGTTGAGAATTTTTGCATCAAAGTTCATTAGGGGTATTGGCTTATAATTTTCTTTTCTTGTAGAATCCTTATAGTATCTGACTGTGGGAATGAGGTAATGTGGACATTAAAATAAGTTTGACAGTGTTCTCTCCAATATTTTAGACAAGTTTGAGAAGAACTGCTGTTATTTTTTCTTTAAATGTTTAGCAGAATTCACCAGTGAAACTATCGGGGACTGAATTTTCTTTGTTGAGAGGATTTTAATTACAGATCCAATCTACTTACTCATCATTGGTCTGAATTCATGATTCAGTCTTGGTATGTTGTATATTTCTAGGAATTTATCAATTTCTTGTAGGTTATCCAGTTTGTTGGCATATAACTGTTCATAGTAGACTCTTATGACACTTGCATTTGTATGGTATTAGTTGTAATGTACCCTCTTCCATTCATAATTTTATTATTTGAGTCCTCTTTCTTTCTTGGTAAGTCTAGCTAAAGGTTTGCCAATTTTTTATTTTTTTTTAAAAAACAACTCAATTTTGTTGACCTTTTCTGTTGTTTTCTATTCTTTATTTCATTTATTTCTGCTAATTTCATTTATTTCTGCTGATTTTTGTCATCTCCTTTCTTTTGCTAATTTTGGGCTTGGTTTGATCTTTTTCCTAGAAGTTCTTTAAGGTGTAATGTTAGGTTGTCTGAGTTTATTTATTTAGGCATTTATTGCTATAAATTTGCTTCTTAACACTGCTTTTGCTTTACCCCATAAATTTTGTTATATTGTGTTTCCATTTTTGTTTCAAGATATTTTTTTCATTTTCTTTTGATTCCATCCTTGATCCATTAGTTGTTCAAGAGTGTGTTAATTTCCACATTTTTGTGGATTTTCTAGTTTTTCTCCTGTTATTGGTTCTGAATTTCATGCCACTGTGGTCAGAAAAGATACTTGGTATATTTTCAGTTTTTAAAAATTTGCTAAGGCTTTTTTGTGACAGAAAATGTGATTTGTCCTGGAGAGTGTTCTATGTGCACTTGAGCAAGTGTGTATTTTCTTGCTGTTGAATGAAATGTTCTGTACATGTCCATTAGATCCATTTGTCCTGAAGTATAGATCAAGTCCAATGTTTTCTTATTGATTTTCTGTCTGGAAGATGTATCCATTGCAGAAAGCAGGACACTGAAGTCTCCTACTATTATTGTATTGTTGTGTATTACTCCCTTCAGATCTGTTAGTATTTGCTTAATATATTTAGGTGTTATGATGTTGGATGCATATATAATTGTTGTATTCTCTTGATAAGCTGATCTCTTTATCACTATATAATGACCTTGTTACAGTTTTAAACTCAAAGTCTATTTTTTCTGATATAACTACTCCTGCTCTATTTTAGTTTCCATTTGCATGGAATATCTTTTTCCATCCTTTTACTTTGAGCATATGTGTGTCCCTAAAACTAAAGTAGCCTTTTGTAGGCAGCATATAGATGGGTCTTGTTTGTTTGTTTAAATCCATTTAGCCACCTATGTCTCTTTCATGTCATTTATTTTCATCCTTTCTTTTCAGCTTACAGAACTCCTTTCAGCATTTTCTGTAAGGCAGGTGTTGTGGTGGTGAACTAACTCACCTTCTGTTTGCTTGGGAAAATTTTTATCTCAACTTCATTTCTGAAGGACAACTTTGCTAAGTAAACTATTCCGGTTGGCAGGTTTTTAATTTCAGCATTTTGAATATATCATCGTACTCTCCTGGCTTGCAAGATTTTTGCTGAGAAATCCACTGATGGTTATGAGAGTTCCTTGGTATAATTTTTTTTTCTCTTGATACTTTTAAATTTCTCTCTTTGTCTTTGATTTAGACAGTTTTATTATTATTTTATTAAGATCATATTGGATTGGAATTTGGGGCTGACCTATTAGCTTCATAAACTAGGATATCTAAATCTTTCCTCAGGTTTGGGAAGTTCAGCCACTATTACTTTAAATAAATTTTCTGTCACCTTCTCCTCCTGGGACTCCAGTAATTCACAGATTGTCTTAATGATGTCTCATAAATCCCTCATGGTTTCTTCATTCCTTTTAATTCATTTTTTACTTTTTGCTCCTCTGAATAATTTCAAATTATCTGTCTTTGACTTCATTGATTCTTTTTTCTGTTTGAGTCCGTCTGATGTTGAGCTCTGTACTTTATTCTTTAGTTCATTTATTGTATTCTTTAGCTCCAAACTTTGACTATTTACTGTTTTCTCTCTTTGTTGAACTTCTCATTTTGTTCTTTTATTGTTTTCCTGATTTTTGTTGAATTGTTTGTTTCTCTTTTAACTCTCTGAGCACCTTTAAAACAATTATTTCTAATTCTTTTTCAGGCAATTCATGTATCTCCATTTCCTTGGTTCAGTTACTAGAAGTTTACTCTGTTACTTTGGTCGTGTCAGGTTTCTCTGATTCTTCATGATCCCTGTGGCTCTGTGTCTGGGGCAGGAAGGCATGATATTTGGCTGGCTCAGGCATCTCAGGTCCACAACACTAACAACTGTGTAGTCTTTGGTGAGCACTATGATGGCAGGGCGAGTGGGGAGGTGCTGGAGTGACTGCAAGGGATTTTGGAGTCCTCAGTATCTTCTTCAAATACAGCACCTAGGGACCAGGACAGGTCACTGTGGTGGCTGGAGCTGGTGGTGCACACACTTGGCTGCAAGAGCACTGGGTCTTGGCATATACTCCTGTGACGGCAAGCCTTCCCAAGGGTGCACAGCAGTGGAAGCGAGTGTTGGGACTCAGGCTGGTGGGGTGCAGGACATAGCTGGAGGGACTAGATGCAGTTGAGCCCAATGGTGCAGGCTAGTGACAGAAGTCAGGGCTAGATGTGGGCCTCGATTTTTGGAGTATGCTCCTGTGGCCGAAGGGTCTCACCACAGGTATGGGCATGGCGTTTAGGCTAGTGATGGTGAGTTGGCCAGGGGTGTGCAGGTGCACAGTTGGAGGGACTAGCTGCATGTGGGCTCAGCAGATCAGGCCAGTGACAGAAGAGAGGGCTGAATCCTGTCCCCTGGCAGTTGTGGGGGCCTTGACTGTCAGCATGGACTCCCATGGCTGCAGAGTCTTACCATGTGTGTATACATGGCAGTGGAGGCTAGTGATGGGAGTCAGGACAGCATGTGCAGATGCATAGCAGGAAGGGCTAGCCCTGAGTGTGTGCATGGTGGTGGGTCAGTGGCAGGGTCAAGGTTGGTGTCTTGCACTGGCATAGCCACAGATGCTGGAGTTGGCTGCTGATATAAATCCCAGGCTCCAGAGGCATGGGTGGCAGAGGGAGGAAATGGGGAAAAACTTGGGCAACTGGTGAGCATGATGAAAACCTGTGGGGTAAAATCCTCAGTGGTAAAATCTGCAGGGGGTCTGAAGCAGCTGTTTTGGACACTGGCTTTTCTTCATCGGTGAAAGCTGCTGGGGTCCTTGCCGAGCATGTCCTTGGAAACCATGATCACTCCCATTGCATATCTGATACTGGTAGCCCCCACCCTTCTTCCTTGTTCCTAGCCATCTATGTATATCTCAGCTTTGCCAGTTCTCTGGGTGGGGTGAAACTGAAGTGGGTTTTTCCTGCAGTGTCCCAAAAGGCTGGGGATGCTGGTCACTCAAGCTGTTCTTCCCTTCCCAGCAAGCGGAACTCTTTCTAGCTTAGGCCCTCTTGATGCTGAGTAGTATCAGCCTGGAGGATGGGATGACTCAGGCAAAATGAAGCTGTTCTTTCCCTTTTTGGGTGGTTATTCTGTTGTTTTGTTTCACTCTGTTGCTAAAGTTTCTTGAGTGGACTGCTGAGCTCTCCCAGAGCTGTTTTTTTTTTTTTCATGGATAGATGTCCAATTACTGATCTTTGTTGGGGGACTAAAGCTCAGGTCTCTGCTCTCCCATCTTAGTGACATCACTCCCCCAACCTGCATTTTCCTATTTCTAACCCAAAGCAACAGCAAGATTATCTTTTCCCCCACACCCAGGACTCAGTTGTGGCTGGAATTTCAGAGACAATAGTGTGTAGAGAAAATGTCCCAGGGGTCACATATGTAAGTAATACATATCTACACTTGGTGGAAGATCTGTGCATTTTCCAGATGTATACATGTCCAGTTTGGGCTCTGAGGACATGAGCAGGGTATCTACTGTGCAACCCACACTTACTGGCAAAAATGGATCCTCTTCTGTTGAAACATGGGGACCTTCAGGTACAATATAAAACTTCTCATCAGATGCTTCTCTTCCCTTTTCTCCCTTCAAAATCATTTCATACTGATCACTTTTTTGTAAATAGTCCACTTACTAATCTCCACCTTCTACTGAATCAAATACACATCCACATAACTGACAAATTCTCTCGGTGTCTTGCTGCATAGAAATATTGTTAGTAGCACAGCAGGATGAAGAATCTCCCGGATTTCAAGGTAGATTCTCTGTGTTTAAGTCTGAGCTCTGCCACTTTCTAAAACTTAACTTTGAGCAAGTCAACACTTGTAGATTCTCAATTTTCTCTTTAAAATTGAAGTAGTCCCTGACCTGCCCTCAGGCTTAACTGAATGAGGTAATTTAAGAGAACATGCTTTATATACTGTAAAGTATTGAACAACTATAGAAGAATTGTATTATTTATACCTGCCATTGTGATGATTAATCTTATTATAGCTTTCAGTGGAGGTGGTACTGTCTTTACTTAATTCCTATCCCTAGGTAATTGTTTTATATGTCTACATATTTCTTTAAAAAGATCATTTTTTCAAAGAAATCATTTTCATGAAACACTTAGAAAGCCAACTGGTGAGGAATGACCTTTTAATGGTTGTTTCGGTGAAAGGCTGAGAAGCAATGTTCTGGAAATGTGGGGGCTTCCCACTTCCATCATCTATGTGCACACACCAAGTTTAACTTGATTAACAAAAACACAGTTGTGGAAAGAGATGGGGAAAGGGAAGAGACGCAATTTTTGCATTTTTGAATTTAATTTCATTTGTAATTAGGTAAGATGGAGACACAGTAAGGTCAGGAATACATATAAAAATAAAACCTCCAAAGATAAATTTTAGTTCAATGGTTTAGCTAATTGAAAGACATAAACTTCTATTAGAGCAAGCCAATTTCACAGTGAACACTGATCATTTTCTGTCAATAAAGAGCAAAGATTACAACACATATTTAAGAGAAGGACCTGTTCAGTCCAGCAATCACAGGTTAAGAAAACTTACAAAAATATAAAGCAGAAAGTAAAGAATTTAACTTGAGAAAATATATAGCATAAAATTAAATTCTTGTATTTTCCTTAAATTCTTGTATATTTCCTTAAATGTATTTCATTTCTTATGATTTTTGAAACAGTATTTCTTTATTTATATTAATAATGTTATTTAGTAAGGCATATTTTCTCTTGTTTTATTGATTTAATTTAATATCTTTAATATCTTACTTTCTCTTCCTCCTGCAAGGCAAGCAATCTAATGTTATGTACATTATTTTGTTGGTAAGGTGTTCTTCAAAGCTTTATATTATTGTTTTGTGGGCATATATTTTTATTTTATGTAAATTTTATTTTTATATACATATATAATTTCTGTTGCTTAATTTTCTCACTCAGTACTGTATTTATTAAATACTTCAATGCAGTTATGTTTATCTAGTCTGTAGCTGCTAAGAACCACATGGCATGTCCATGGTATATATCTGCCACATTTTAACTACTCATTCTCTCAATAATGGACCCCAGGTTTGACTCCCTCTGTCTACCCACCATGAATAAAGCTATAGTGAACTTCCTAGTACATGTACTTTAATGACCCTTGATGAGAAAGTCTTCAGTATATACCACAGGAGCAGGATTACTAGGTCATATGTTTTGTGTATAGTAAATGGTACTAAATTGCTTTCCAGAATGGCTGTCATGGTTTACCTTCCCATAGCCTCCAAAGTTCCACATCTCTACCAGTTCTGACATTCCCCACGTTACTGAATTTTTCACTGACTCAAACAATAATAGATTGTCTGTTATACACCCTGGCTCTGTTCTAGGTATTAGAAGTATAGAGGAGACATAGAAAATATAACAGGGGTATCCGATCTAATTTTGGGGTTGATGGTCAGTGAACATTCTCCAAGAAGAGGAAGTGATATTTGATCTGAGATCTAAAGGATAAGTGGAAGAAAATGGAGAGGCCAGCATAGGGTCAGTGGGAGGAAAAGGAAGGTAAGTATTCCAAACAGAGGGGAGGGTATGTGCCAAGAGGCATGATGTGAACATGAATATGGGTCTTTGGAAAAAATGTTAAAACCACAGTAAGATACCATTACATACCCACTAGAAAGGCTAAAATTTTGAAGACTGATTTTACAAAGTGTAGGTGAGGATATGAAGCAACTGAAATAGTCATTCATTGCTGGTGGGAATGAAAGATGGCATAATCATTTTGGAAAGCAGTTTGGAAGTTTCTTACAAAGTAAAACACATGGCTTCCCTGTAGCTTGGCGATTTCACTCCTAGGTATATATCAAACAAAACTGAGTGCTTGTGTTCACAAAATAAAAACCTGTACAAAAATTTCATAGAGGGCGCCTGGGTGGCTCAGTTGGTTAAGCGACTGCCTTCGGCTCAGGTCATGATCCTGGAGTCCCTGGATCGAGTCCCGCATCGGGCTCCCTGCTCGGCGGGGAGTCTGCTTCTCCCTCTGACCCTCCCCCCTCTCATGTGCTCTCTCTCATTCTCTCTCTCTCAAATATAAATAAATAAAATCTTTAAAAAAAAAAAAAAAAAATTTCATAGAGACTTAGGTTCCTCAAAAAATTAAAAATATAATTACCATATTATCCAGCAATTCCAGTTCTGGGTATATATCCAAAAGAATTGAAAACAGGATCTTGAAGAGATAATTGCGCACTCATATTCACTGAAGAATTATTCGCAGTATCCAAGAGGTGGAGGCAACCTAAATGTCCATTAATAGATGAATGATAAAGAAAATGTGGCATATACCTACAATGGAATATTATTCAGGTCTAAAAAGGATAGAATCTTGTCATATGCTACATTATGGATGAACTTTGAGGACATTATGCTTAAGTGAGGTAAGTCAGTCACAAAAGGGCAAATACTTCATAATTCTACTAGTATGAGGTATCTAAAGCAGTAAAATTCTTAGAAGCAGAAAGTAGAATAGTGGTTGCCAGAAGCTGGGGGAATGGGGAAAAGATAAATTGTTGTTTAATAGGTATAGAGCTTTAGTTTTGCAAGATGAAAAAGTTCTAGAGATATGTTGCACAATAATGGGCATACAGTTAACATCACTGGTCTGTACACTTAAAAATGGTTCAGATGGCAAATGTTATGTTACATGCTTTTTATCACAATAATAAAAAATTTTCATAGCAGCTTTATTCATAATAGCCCTAAATGGCAGAGGATCTGAAAAGATATTTTTCATAAATAAGACATACAAATGATTGACAGGACATGAAAAGGTGTTTACATCATTAATCACATCAGGGAAATGCAAATCAAAACCACAATAAGATACCATCTCATACGTGTTTGAATGGGTATTATCAAAAAGACAAGAAATAACAAGTGATGGCAAGGACGAGGAGTAAAGAAAACCCTTGTGCACTGTTGGTGTGTTGTAAATTGGTGCAGCCACTAGGAAAAACAGTATGAAGGTTCCTAAAAAAATTAGAAATAGAACTACCATATGATCCAGCAATTCCACTTCTGGGTATTTATCCAAGGACATGACAATACTAACTCAAAAGGATGGGTTAGTCTGGTGATGGGTATTAAAGAGGGCATGTTCTGCATGGAGCACTGGGTGTTATGCACAAACAATGAATCATGGAACACTACATCTAAAACTAATGATGTAATGTATGGTGATTAACATAACAATAAAAAAGACATGCATTTTCATACTCACTGCAAATGACTTAAAATAGCCAAGACATAAAAGCAGCCCAAGTCTCTATTAGTGGATGAATGGATAAAGAAAATGTGATACAATGGAGTATTATTCAGCAACACAAAAAAAGAGAGAATCAGGGCACCTGAGTGGCTCAGCTGGTTAAGCGTCTGACTCTTGATTTCAGCTCAGGTCATGATCTCATGCATCGTAAGACTGAGGCCCACATGGGACTCCACCCTGAGCATGGAGTCTGCTTAAGATTCTCTCTCTCAACCTCCCTTTGCCCCTCCTCCCCCGCCCCCCCAAAATGCCCTCCCTCGCTAAAGAAAGAAAGAAAGAAAGAAAGAAAGAAAGAAAGAAAGAAAAGAAAAAGAAAAACATAGTAAAAGAAGAAAATCTTGCCATTTGTGACAACTTGGATGGACCTTGAGGGCATTATGTTAGGTGAAATAAGTCAGATGGAGAAAGACAAATGCTATGTGATCTCATTTGTTGGTGGAATCTAAAAAAAACCCGTGAACTTGCAGAGAAAAGATTGGTAGTTGCCAGAGGTGAGGGTAGGGGTAAGAGGTAGGCAAAATGGGTAAAAGTAGTCAAAAGGTACAAACTTCCAGTTACAAAATAAATAAGTCCTGGAGATGTAATATACAGCATAGTGACAATAATCCTGTGGTTTTTTGTTTGAAAGTTGTTAAGAGAATACATCTTAAAAGTTCTCATGACAAGAAAAAAAATTATAACTATGTGTGCTGATTGATGTTAAATAGAATTATTGTGATTATTTCATAATATATACATATATCAAATCATTATGTTTTACACCTGAAAGTAATACAATGTTACCTATCAATTATGTCTTGATAAAAATTGCTAGCAAAATTAATAGCCCTAAGTGGGATACAAGCTAAACACTGATCCACAGGTACATGGATAAACAAATTAGGGTGTGTTTACACACTGGGATAACGCACAATAATAAAAATGAACAAACTACTGATAGGATGGATCTCAAAAACATTATGCTTAAAGTGGAGTAAAAGAAGACAGATAAAAAGCTGCATGAACTACTGATTCCCTTTAAATGAAATTTAAAGTTTGGCAGAACTAATCTACAGTGTTAAAACCTAAAAAAAAAATTACCTCTGGAGGAAATAGCACTGACTAAGAGGCACAGGAAATTTTCTGGGTAAAGGAAATGTTCTTGATCTTGTTCTGGGTGACATTCATTTGAATATGGAATAGGTAAAAAATCTTTTGATTTGTGCACACTATTATATGTAAGGTATACCCCAATTTGAAAAAAAGAAATGAAACAAGTTCATTGTTGGAACACAAATCAGAAAACAAAGAGGAAAGATGTCAGATATGAGGTACAAAATTAAGGGAAGGGTCTGATCCTGGAGGGCTTATGGGTCCTGTTAAGAATGATGATCTTTCTGCTAATGGAAATGGAAAGGCATTGAAGGTCTTCAAGCAGAGGCATGACAGGATTTGCTGTCCAGTTGTTTTTTGTTTTGTTTTGTTTTTAAAAGCTCCCTGATTGCCTGTGTAGAAAATGGATTGGAAAGGAGGCAAAAGTGGATATGGGAACTAGTAAGAAAACTACTACTGTAAGAGTTTGGATAAGCAATGAATGTACTTTGGACCTGTTGTCAGTAGAAGTTTAAAAAAATAGATGGTTTGCTCAAGCTATTGTCTCTATATCAGATACCTTTCTTCTTATTTACTAGGGTGAAAACCTATATATTTTTCTACCCTGGCTCGGTTGTCCTACTCTGTGATTTGTTCTGCATTTCTAGGCCTGTGTTAGGTCTTCTTTTATTCTACAGCTCAATATAGCAAATTACTTGTAACTTACTATAGTTGCTTGTTCATGTCTAATCCTGTGGTAGAAGAATAATAGCCCCCAATGATGTCTATGTTCTAATCCCTGGAAGCTGTGAATATGTTACCTTGCATGGCAAAACTGACCTTGTAGATGTGATTAAAGTTCAGTACCTTGAGATGAAGAAATTATCCTAAATTATCCTAGTAGAACTAATCTAATCACGAGTCTTTAAAAGCAGGGAATCTTTCCCAGCTTGTAAGCCAGCTTGCCCAGCTTTCTTCTTTCAGAGAGATATGTGATAAGTGAAGAAAGGTCAGCAGGATGTAAAGTTTCTGGCTTTGAAGATAGAGGAAGGGGGTCATGAGCCAAGGAATGCAGGTACCCTCTAGAAGATGGAAAAGACAAGGATGCAGATTCTCCCCTAGAGCCTCCAGGAAAGGACCCAAGCCCTGCCAACCTCTTGATTTTAGCCCAGAGAGACCTGTGCCAGCCTTCGGATCTTTCTGTCATTTTAAGTCATTAAATTTATAGTAATTCTGATAGAAGTAGAAAACTAATATAATCCCCAAGTATATGAACATTTTGAGGACTACGAGGAAGCTTTGTGACCCTGCCTCTCAACACTTTGGCCCATACAGAGTAATCAGAAAGTGTTTAAAGAATGAATGGACTGGATATTCCCCTTCCTCATTCTGCAGGCTGGAGGAAAATCCTGTAATCTGTCAGCATCACTGCCAAGTTTTTCTCCCTCCCTATATACAATTCCTTTCTCCATTCAGACAGACACTTTGCCCCCCCTCCTTTATTATGTTTATTCAGTCAATCCATATTTGTGATATGAGTACTATGGATTCTACTTATCTGAAAATTGACATTGTCAATGAGTACTATAAAAGAAAATATAAAATACACATTTTGAAAACTCTTATAAAATATAACAACACTGATTCTCTCAGAAAACATAGTAAATCCAGAGAGACAAGAATTGCTCAGGTATCATTATAAAATGTTATATAACCATTTTAAAGATATTTTGTCTTCTGTCTTTGGATTCATTCATTCATTCATTCATTCATTCATTATTTATTTATTACCTACAATGTATTAGGCATTGTGAAAGTCTTGAGTTAAGCCAGCTAATTGCAGATTAATTAACTCAATTTATTGCTTAGAGATTATTTGTCAATCTCTTGTTTTTAATGACCATACTATTGATTTAACCTATGAAAGGTTAGATGCCTAGGTACAGCCTCTATATTCTAATATAGATCACTGGATGATAAGCTATGTATTAAAGGAGAAAAAAATGGTGGAAGAAGAAAAATGACGGAAAAAATAATAAAACCAACATTTATTGAGTACTTACTATGTATCAGGTGTTGTGTTAAGACATACTATTTTATTTCATCCTCAAAACCCTATGAAATTTTCCCTTCATTTTAAAGACAAGGAAAATAAAGCCCAGGGAGATAAGTAACTTGCCCGTGATCACACAATTCTTAAATTGAAGATGGGATTTGAACCTTTGCAAGCTGATTCTAGAGTCACACTCTATTCTTCCTTTGTAGTGGGAAGAAGACAAGAGTGAAGGCGTAGAGATGGATGAAGATGAGATGATGGGAAGCAAAAGTTATCATGCATCTTATTTTACTCACAGCTCTATTCAAATATGTTTCTTTTTCCTTATAAAACACTTCTTTAAAGAATTCAGAATGGAACCCTGAATATAGAAATGAGCACTGGATTGAATCCCTATCATACTAAGTCAGACTTCACACAGGCCCCATGACCACAAGGTAGGCACTGAAAAGACATAAAAAGATGGTCCCAGAAGGAGGAGGAAAAAGAAGAAAAGAAGGGTCAGATTATCCTTCCTTTTATCAGGAGCTTCCAAATCTTAGCCCACTTAGCCCACTTTTCAACTAAGACTTTATAGACACTGGATGAAAATTAAGAATAAAGTTTATATTGGAATATTTGCCTGGTGAGATAAACAAGTGCTCAAAATAAAGGTATCATAGAGAAAAATCAGAAACCTGCCTAATTTGTATAATATTTAGCTTTTAGAAGCCTTGGAGACACAATCCTAAAGAATGGAAAACAAAGTTGTATTTCTAGGTATACTAGACATGAATGTGTATTTAATAGTGGTCTATATTTCTATATAAATTTTCAGATACAGAAAAATATAGTTATTAATGTCCTTGGCACGAGTGATAGGCCATTTAAAGCTAAGGGAGATGATACCTGGGGTTTTCCAGCATATCGTAATACTTTTTTTATACTCATGAATAAGACAGTTACTCAAAAAGAAAAAACCCAGCTAGACTTGGAATCATATATTTTCTCATCCTTTTGTATTATATAATGATTTGAAACCATCTCATTCATGAGAAAAGTTGCCAAAAGTTGAAGATGAAATGATTAAATAAACAACCAGCTTGGATTGTACTAAGAAAATCTAACATGATTCACACTATAATCAATAGGTCAAACTGACATTTGAAAAATGTAACTTTCAGTTTTTGTTTTGGTTTAAAAAAAGGAGAGAGATAAAGAGACAGTCAGGATTTCTAGAGTGTAAATGTGTTCCCAATAATATAATAGTTGATCATCCTGAAGTTTTGATTGCCAGAGAGAGCTTTTTCTTGATTTTTCAGCAGAGCCTGAACTAGGATCCAAGAATAAACCTAAATACTGCATTGACCTTTTCAAAGTAGAAGCATTTGAAACAGATACCCAACCAATGCAAGCTATAATCTTTTAAAGGTGCAGTCTCCTACCAAACAAGAAGAAACCCAAAATCACAATTCTCTCTTCTAAATGATATGCTATGTGACCAGGTCTATCTATTTAAGTATTCTTTGAACATATAACTGGGCCCCATTTAATTTTTTTGTCTTTTTTTCTGATCCTCTAATTTTTTCTCTCTTGCTCAAGTCCTTTGCCACCTGATGATTATGTTTTGAAAACTGTATTTCAATTAATCATCCCCAAAATGCATCCCCACATATCAGCCTTTTTCAAACAATTTACTCTTCATGGTCCATCAATAAGTTGTAAAAATGAAATGACTGTTTTCACTGTGCTGTCATCTCCCTCTTGCCCCCCCATCCAAGAAAAATGAACAAAAAATACTTACAATGGTTCTTAGCCAGGAGCATTTTATCCCTTATTCACTAGTGGTAAATGAGTCAGATATGAGTTGGCCAGGAAAAGAGCTGCTTTACCCAAAATCCTAGTACAAAATGAGTCATCTCACTCCAAACACCAATATATCCTCCAAAATAATTGGCAAGAATTTCCTATAAAAAGAATCTTGCCTTCACTCTTTTCCATCCATTTAGTTTTCTGATTTTTCTAATTTTTAAATTTCCTGTGTACTTACAATATTACATTCATAACAAAGGCCTAAGAACATTTCCACCTCTTTATCTCATTCTGAAAGTCTTTCCTGTATTGAGTAGGGGGACAATTCTAATAGCATGCCCCTGGAAAGAATAATGTTTTGTGGCTTTCAAGGGTTCTCTGTCTCTGACTCTCTCTGATGAAATTCATGCATGGTTCAATAGAAATGCAAAAGTCAATTCTAGGAGCATTTTTCTTTTCCTCTGCTGAAAAAGTAAGTGCAAAGCCATAGAATATATTTCAAGCAAAACCATTTTTCTTTCCATAAGAAAAATCAGTCAAAATAGATACAATGTGTCTAATACTGATAAACAAACATGAATCCAGGTCACAAGCATCAACTCTGTTTCCCTATACATCAGAACATTCCCATTCCCATTCTCTCTCTGCCATCAGGGGAAGCTTAAAAATCACAGTGAACTAAAAATAAATAAATAAATAAATAAATAAATAAATAAATAAATAAATAAATAAATAAAT